>NC_089782.1:3345122-3642622 GCF_040412425.1 Macrobrachium rosenbergii
TTTTTGTTCCTCCTGTAAAAAGACATTTTGTCATAGCACTGCTTAACTATTTTTGTCCCTCCTGTAAAGAGACATTTCATTATAGCACTGCTTACTGTTTTTTGTTTTTCCTTTAAAGAGACATTTTGTCATAACACTGCTTAACTGTTATTGTTTCTCCTGTAAAGAGAAATTTCGTCATAGCACTGCTCGACTATTTCTGTTTCTCCTTTAAAGAGATATTTTGGCATATTACTGCTTAACTATTTTTGTTCCTCCTGTAAAGAGACATTTCGTCATAGCACTGCTTAACTGTTTTTGTTCCTCCTGTAAAGAGCCTTTTCATTACAGCACTGCTTAACAGTCTCTGTTCCTCCTGTAAAGAAATATTTCATCATAGCACTTCTTAACTGTTTTTGTTCCTTCTGTAAAGAGGCATTTCGTCATGGCATTGCTTAACTGTTTTTGTTTCTCCTGTAAAGAGACATTTCATTATAGCACTGCTTAACTGTTTTTTCCTCCTGTAAGGAGAAATTTCGTCATTGCACTGCTTAATTATTCTTGTTCCTCCTGTAAAGAGACATTTCATCATAGTACTGCTTGACTGTTTTTGTTTCTTCTGTAAAGAGACATTTCATTATAACACTGCTTAACTGTTTCTGTTGCTTCTGTAAAGAGACATTTTGTCATAGCACTACTTAACTATTTTTCTTTCTCCTGTAAAGAGACATTTCGCCATAGCACTTCTTAACTGTTTTCGTTCTTCCTGTAAAGAGACATTTCGACATAGCACTGATTAACTGTTTTTGTTCCTCCTGTAAAGAGACATTTTGTCATAGCACTACTTAACTATTTTTCTTTCTCCTGTAAAGAGACATTTCATCATAGCACTGCTTAACTGTTTTTGTTCTTCCTGTAAAGAGACATTTCGTCATAGCACTTCTTAACTGTTTTTGTTCCTCCTGTAAAGAGACATTTTGTCATAGCACTACTTAACTATTTTTCTTTCTCCTGTAAAGAGACATTTCGTCATAGCACTGATTAACCTTTTTTGTTCCTCCTGTAAAGAGACATTTTGTCATAGCACTACTTAACTATTTTTCTTTTCCTGTAAAGGGACATTTCGTCATAGCACTGCTTAACTGTTTTTGTTCTTCCTGTAAAGAGACATTTGTCATAGCACTGATTAACTGTTTTTGTTCCTCCTGTAAAAGACATTTTGTCATAGCACTGATTAACTGTTTTTGTTCCTCCTGTAAAGAGACATTTTGTCATAGCACTGATTAACTGTTTTGTTCCTCCTGTAAAGAGACATTTTGTCATAGCACTGCTTAACTATTTTTCTTCCTCCTGTAAAGAGACATTTCGTCATAGCACTGCTTAACTGTTTTTGTTCTTCCTGTAAAGAGACATTTCGTCATAGCACTGATTAACCTTTTTGTTCCTCCTGTAAAGAGACATTTTGTCATAGCACTACTTAACTATTTTTCTTTCTCCTGTAAAGAGACATTTGTCATAGCACTGATTAACCTTTTTGTTCCTCCTGTAAAGAGACATTTTGTCATAGCACTACTTAACTATTTTTTTCTTTCTCCTGTAAAGGGACATTTTGTCATAGCACTGCTTAACTGTTTTTGTTCTTCCTGTAAAGAGACTGTCATAGCACTGATTAACTGTTTTTGTTCCTCCTGTAAAGAGACATTTTGTCATAGCACTGATTAACTGTTTTGTTCCTCCTGTAAAGAGACATTTTGTCATAGCACTGATTAACTGTTTTTGTTCCTCCTGTAAAGAGACATTTTGTCATAGCACTGATTAACTGTTTTTGTTCCTCCTGTAAAGAGACATTTTGTCATAGCACTACTTAACTATTTTTCTTCCTCCTGTAAAGAGACATTTCGTCATAGCACTGATTAACCTTTTTTGTTCCTCCTGTAAAGAGACATTTTGTCATAGCACTACTTAACTATTTTTCTTTCTCCTGTAAAGGACATTTTGTCATAGCACTGCTTAACTGTTTTTGTTCTTCCTGTAAAGAGACATTTCGTCATAGCACTGATTAACTGTTTTTGTTCCTCCTGTAAAGAGACATTTTGTCATAGCACTGATTAACTGTTTTTGTTCTTCCTGTAAAGAGACATTTCGTCATAGCACTTTAACTGTTTTTGTTCTTCCTGTAAAGAGACATTTCGTCATAGCACTGATTAACTGTTTTTGTTCCTCCTGTAAAGAGACATTTTGTCATAGCACTACTTAACTATTTTTCTTTCTCCTGTAAAGAGACATTTGTCATAGCACTGCTTAACTGTTTTTGTTCTTCCTGTAAAGAGACATTTCGTCATAGCACTGATTAACTGTTTTTGTTCCTCCTGTAAAGAGACATTTTGTTAGCACTGATTAACTTTTTTGTTCCTCCTGTAAAGAGACATTTTGTCATAGCACTGATTAACTCTTTTTTTGTTCCTCCTGTAAAGAGACATTTTGTCATAGCACTGATTAACTGTTTTTGTTCCTCCTGTAAAGAGACATTTTGTCATAGCACTACTTAACTATTTTTCTTCCTCCTGTAAAGAGACATTTCGTCATAGCACTGATTAACCTTTTTTGTTCCTCCTGTAAAGAGACATTTTGTCATAGCACTACTTAACTATTTTTCTTTCTCCTGTAAAGGGACATTTCGTCATAGCACTGCTTAACTGTTTTTGTTCTTCCTGTAAAGAGACATTTCGTCATAGCACTGATTAACTGTTTTTGTTCCTCCTGTAAAGAGACATTTTGTCATAGCACTGATTAACTGTTTTTGTTCTTCCTGTAAAGAGACATTTCGTCATAGCACTGCTTAACTGTTTTTGTTCTTCCTGTAAAGAGACATTTCGTCATAGCACTGATTAACTGTTTTTGTTCCTCCTGTAAAGAGACATTTTGTCATAGCACTGATTAACTGTTTTTGTTCCTCCTGTAAAGAGACATTTTGTCATAGCACTGATTAACTGTTTTTGTTCCTCCTGTAAAGAGACATTTTGTCATAGCACTGCTTAACTATTTTTCTTCCTCCTGTAAAGAGACATTTCGTCATAGCACTGCTTAACTGTTTTTGTTCTTCCTGTAAAGAGACATTTCGTCATAGCACTGATTAACCTTTTTTGTTCCTCCTGTAAAGAGACATTTTGTCATAGCACTACTTAACTATTTTTCTTTCTCCTGTAAAGAGACATTTCGTCATAGCACTGATTAACCTTTTTTGTTCCTCCTGTAAAGAGACATTTTGTCATAGCACTACTTAACTATTTTTCTTTCTCCTGTAAAGGGACATTTCGTCATAGCACTGCTTAACTGTTTTTGTTCTTCCTGTAAAGAGACATTTCGTCATAGCACTGATTAACTGTTTTTGTTCCTCCTGTAAAGAGACATTTTGTCATAGCACTGATTAACTGTTTTTGTTCCTCCTGTAAAGAGACATTTTGTCATAGCACTGATTAACTGTTTTTGTTCCTCCTGTAAAGAGACATTTTGTCATAGCACTGATTAACTGTTTTTGTTCCTCCTGTAAAGAGACATTTTGTCATAGCACTACTTAACTATTTTTCTTCCTCCTGTAAAGAGACATTTCGTCATAGCACTGATTAACCTTTTGTTCCTCCTGTAAAGAGACATTTTGTCATAGCACTTCTTAACTATTTTTCTTTCTCCTGTAAAGGGACATTTCGTCATAGCACTGCTTAACTGTTTTTGTTCTTCCTGTAAAGAGACATTTCGTCATAGCACTGATTAACTGTTTTTGTTCCTCCTGTAAAGAGACATTTTGTCATAGCACTGATTAACTGTTTTTGTTTCTTCCTGTAAAGAGACATTTCGTCATAGCACTGCTTAACTGTTTTTGTTCTTCCTGTAAAGAGACATTTCGTCATAGCACTGATTAACTGTTTTGTTCCTCCTGTAACATTTTGTTTGATTAACTTTTTTTGTTCCTCCTGTAAAGAGACATTTTGTCATAGCACTGATTAACTGTTTTTGTTCCTCCTGTAAAGAGACATTTTGTCATAGCACTGCTTAACTATTTTTCTTTCTCCTGTAAAGAGACATTTCGTCATAGCACTGCTTAACTGTTTTTGTTCTTCCTGTAAAGAGACATTTCGTCATAGCACTGATTAACTGTTTTTGTTCCTCCTGTAAAGAGACATTTTGTCATAGCACTGATTAACTGTTTTTGTTCCTCCTGTAAAGAGACATTTTGTCATAGCACTGCTTAACTATTTTTCTTCCTCCTGTAAAGAGACATTTCGTCATAGCACTGATTAACTGTTTTTGCTCTTCCTGTAAAGAGACATTTCGTCATAGCACTGATTAACTGTTTTTGTTCCTCCTGTAAAGAGACATTTTGTCATAGCACTGCTTAACTATTTTTCTTTCTCCTGTAAAGAGACATTTCGTCATAGCACTGCTTAACTGTTTTTGTTCTTCCTGTAAAGAGACATTTCGTCATAGCACTGATTAACTGTTTTTGTTCCTCCTGTAAAGAGACATTTTGTCATAGCACTACTTAACTATTTTTCTTTCGCCTGTAAAGAGACATTTCGTCATAGCACTGCTTAACTGTTTTTGTTCTTCCTGTAAAGAGATTTCGTCATAGCACTGATTAACTGTTTTTGTTCCTCCTGTAAAGAGACATTTATTCATAGCACTACTTAACTATTTTTCTTTCTCCTGTAAAGAGACATTTCGTCATAGCACTGCTTAACTATTTTTGTTTCTTCTGTAAAGAGACATTTTGTCATAGCACTGATTAACTGTTTTTGTTCTTCCTGTAAAGAGACATTTTGTCATAACACTACTTAACTATTTTTCTTTCTCCTGTAAAGAGACATTTTGTTATAGCACTGCTTAATTATTTTTGTTTCTCCTGTAAAGAGACATTTCGTCATAGCACTGCTTAACTATTTTTGTTCCTCCTGTAAAGAGACATTTTCTCATGGCACTGCTTGAGTATTTTTGTTCCTCCAGTAAAGAGACATTTCGTCATCACTGCTTAACTATTTTTGCTCCTATTGTGTACAGATATATGGTTATTGCACTGTTTAATGTCTTTTGTTCCTCCTGTAAGGAGACATTGCATCATAGCGCTGCTTAACTATTTTTGTTCCTCCTATAAAGAGACATTTCATTATAGCACTGTTTAACATTTTATGATCCTCCTGTAAAGAGACATTTCGTCATAGTACTGCTTAACTGTTTTTGTTCTTATTGTATACAGACATATCATTATAGCATTGTTTAACCTTTTTGTTCCTCCTGTAAAGAGACATGTCGTCATAGCACTGCTTAACTGTTTTTCTCCTTATTGTGTACTGACATATCATTATGGCACTCTTTAATGTTTTTTGTTCCTCCTTCAAAGAGACATTTCGTTATAGCACTGCTTAACTGTTTTTGTTTCTCCTGTAAAGAGATATTTCGTCATAGTGCTGCTTCTCTATTTTTGTTCCTCCTGTAAAGAGACATTTCATCACAGCACTGCTTAACTGTTTTTGTTGCTCCTGTAAAGAGACATTTTGTCATAGCACTGCTTAACTGTTTTTGTTCTTATTGTATATAGACATATCATTATAGTGTAAGAGGTGCATAATGATGAGCAGGAGGATATGTACTGCTGGTTTATTGGGATAGCAGGCCGCTTATAAAGCTGTGTGTGGACATCATACAAAGGCATACAATAGGATACAGGTGGACTCGAGGTCAATTGTTCTCAGTGTGAAACAGGACAGGTAAATACAAATAACATGAAAAATAAAAATTACAAGAATTGGCGCAATAATGTTCTGACACATGTACAACGTAAACAGGCACAAATTATTCAGTGATAGATATGTATTTACATAGATAAAAGTGTGGCTATTTAGCATGACCTAAGCTTGTGAGAAAGGCACAGTAGAAAATGGGAGGTTCTCTACAGAAAACCCATTGAGCAGGGACTTTACAATACTCCCCCCCTCAAGATGTTGGTAACGTCTGGTCAAATTAGGTATCTGCTGGGCCGCTGGAGAGTGCCACAGCTCCGCGAAGTCAGCTGGGGGGTGCAGTGTGAGCAGGAGCGGCTGGCTGTGGCACTGTCTGGGTGCTTCCGGGGGTGGCCTCTCGACTTTCTTTTGGGTTGGGCTGGCTGCGGGGTCGACGGTTCCTGCAGAGGGCGCGGCGTGGTATCGTCGACGTCTTCCTCCAACAGGGCAGGCTTGAGGAGGTCTACAGACACCCAGTCGTCCTTCCTGTGGATGGCCAACCAGAATGCTTTGGCATTCCTCTCCAGCATGCAGAAGGGCCCCCTGTAGGGCCTGGTTAAGGGCTGGCAGACGGCGTTGTTCCTGACGAAGACGTGGGTGGTGGAGGACAGGCCGGGAGGCGTGAAAGGTGATGTCCTATCGGTATACGTCTGCTGGCAGGGGGCGAACTTCCCGACCATGTCACGGAACCTCTGGACTGTCAGGTTGTGGTGATCACCCGTAATGAGTTCTCCTGGGACTACGAGGGGCTCCCCGTAGACTTTATCTGCTGTGGACGGGTCGCCGTTGGTTCTGGGGGCGGTCCTCAGCCCAAGGAGGACCCAAGGCAGCTGGTACTTCCAATCTTCAGCAGTGCAGCGGGCCATGAGGGATGCCTTCAGGGACCTGTGGAATCTTTCCACCAATCCGTTGGCTACGGAATTGTAGGCAGTGGTGCTGTGGTGAGAGGTCCCCAGCAGGTGTGCCAGGGCGGACCACAGCTCGGACAGGAAGGCAGGACCCTTGTCGGTGGTTTTGTGGTCTGGGATATCAAACCAGTTGATCCAGCTGGAGAGTAGGGCCTCGGCGCACACACTGGTGGTGGCTTCCTGCATGGGCATCGCTTCAGGCCACCTGGTGGAGCGGTTGACTATCGTCAGGAGATAACTGGCCCCACCTGATGGGGGAAGGGGGCCCACGACGTTTACATGGATGTGTCCAAACCGCATCCCCGGCTGGGGAAACTCGCCCACCCCTGACTTGGTGTGCCGCCCTACTTTGTTGGTCTGGCACCGGATGCACTGTCTTGCCTAGGCCGTCGCGTCCTTCTGCATACTGTGCCAGACGAACTTCTCTGCCAACAGCTTGGCCATCATCCTGCCGGAGGGGTGGGACAGCCCGTGGATGACGTCGAACACCAGACAGCGGCGGGAGACGGGTACCAGTGGGCGGGGGTGGCCAGTGGTTACGTCACTCAGCAGTGTTGGCCCCCAGGGGCGAGGGGCACGTCCTTCCACCTGAGTGACATGATGGAGGTGCGGTAGGCTGGAATCTCTGGGTCGGTGGTCTGCTCCTGGGCAAGGTCCTCGTAGTCGATCCCGACCTGCACCATGTTGAGCTCGATCCTCAAGAGGGCGTCTGCTACAGGGTTCTTCCTGCCGGGGAGGTATTTGATTGTGCATCGATGGCCCTGTAGATGCCACTGCTGCCTGGAAGACCATGCATCCCCCTGCTTTGTGAAGGCGTGGACTAGCGGCTGGTGGTCCATCCAGATTGTGAAGGGCATGCCCTCCAGGAGGAACTTGAAGTGATGTACCGCCCGATACACTGTGCAAAGTTCCTTGTCAAAGGTGCTGTAGCAGGACTCTGCGGGGCTGAACTTCCTGCTGAAGAAGGCGATAGGCTGGGGGGCCCCGGCGACGACCTGCTCCAGGACGGCCCCACATGTGACGTTGCTGGTGTCTGTCGTCAGCTGGAGGGGGCGTTGGGGTCCTGGTGGGCCAAGGCGGTTGCCTTGGTGAGGGTGGCCTTTGTCAGGGAGAAGGCCCACTGTTGGTCGGGTCCCCACACTAAAGGTCTTCGGGTGGCCCTTCAGGATCTCTGTCATGGGGGCCATGGTGTGCGCGACCCCGGGGATGAACCTCCTGTAGTAGTTGACCATCCCAAAGGAATTCTTGTACGGCCTTGATGGAGGTAGGGGTGGGGAACCTGGTAACGGCTGTGACCTTCGATGCGAGTGGATGGACACCCCCCGGGGATATCTCGTGGACCAGGAAGTGAACTCTTTCAACGCCAAAGGTGCATTTATCGAACCTGACGACGAGACCATTCTTCTGCAGGCGCTGCAGGACCTTCCGGATGTGTCACAGGTGTTCTTTGTGGGATCTGGAAAAAATCAGAATGTCATCTACATAACAGACACAGAAGTTCATGTCCCCCAGGATGCTGTCCATCAGTCTTTGGAAGGTTGCCCCCACGTTCCTCAGGCCGAAGGTGAAGAAAGCGAAGACGTAGGACCTGAAGGGCGTGATGATGGAGGTTTTGCGGATGTCCTCTGGAGCTATTGCTACCTGAAAGTAGGACTTCAGAAGGTCTAGTTTAGAAAATATTTTGGCCCCGTGAAAAGAGGCCGTGAGATCCTGCATGTTTGGAAGGGGGTAATGATCCAGTTCAGTTGCGAGGTTGAGCTGCCTGTAGTCACTGCAGGGTCTCCAGGAGCCGTCCGGTTTCTGCACCATGTGGAGGGGGGAGGCCCTCGAGCTGGAGGCCTTCCTGCATATGCCCATACGCCCCATCTCGGCGAAAGCGTCCTTGTCCTCCTGAAGGCGCCAAGGGGGGAGCCTCCGGAACTTTGTGTGCGTTGGGGGGCCCTTTGTTTTAATGTGGTGGAAGATTCCATGCTTTGCAGGGGTCCCGGGCACCTGACGCAGTTCGGGCTTGAAGACGTTGGGAAACTCCTTCAGCAGCTGGGCGTATTGGTGCAGGGCGACGGAGCAGATGGCGGGTGCGCTGGGGCCTGTCGCCAGAGGGAGGGACTGGCAGGAGTCGGTATCCAACAGGCGCTTGTGACCAACATCGACTGCCAGGCCGAAGTGGGCGAGGAAGTCCACGCCCAGGAGTGGGGTCCTCACGTCCACGACTATGAAGTTCCATTTGTACCTCCGGCCGGGGATGGAGACCGACAGGAGCTTGGTGCCATAGGAGAGGATGGGGGACCTGTTGGCGGCCGTCAGGGAGGCAGCCGGGTCTGGCGGGCGTAAGGTGGTCCTCTCTGGATGGCAGGAAGACTGATTGTACAGCCCCAGTGTCGATCAGCATCATCCTGCCGGAGCTGGTGTCGCGGACGTAAAAACCTACTGGTTTTGGGCTCCTGGGTTCCTCTGGTGCCAAGGCAGCCTGTGGTGTTGGCCGCCGCCTCCCCCGTTTTTTGGGTGGGTGAAGGAGCAGGGGGGTTGACAGTCCCGGGCGTCCTTGCTGTACCGCTGGTGGTTGCTTCTTGTGGTGGTAGGTTGGCCGCCTCCTGGCGACGGCGCTTATCTCCCCCTCCACTCTTTCCTCCAGCTGGAGGGAGTTGATGGCGTGTGCGGGCATGGATGCTTGCTTCGCTGCCCTCGTGGAGTCAGTCAGCTGCTGTGCCATCCTAATCAGGTCGTCGAGCGGCACTGTATAAGGCTCGAGGATCTGGGTCCAAACCTCCGGGAGGAGCTGACGGAGGAAGATCTCCCTCAACAGGCTTATCTCCGACTGCCTGCCACTGGTGTCCGTCCCAGGTAGGATGAGGAGGTCCTGGATCACACTCCAAGTCTCCCAGAGGTTCTGGTCATGTCGAGGGTTGTTTACGAGGTCAAGGGCTCGGGCGGCCCTCTTGGAGACCGGCAGGGAGCAGGTCTCGACAAGAGAGGCCTTCAGGTTTTGGTAGGTGACAGGACATGCTGCAGACACCCACGGGGCGAGCTTCCTGTAGACCTCTTCTGGAAGGGCGTTGATCACGGTGTCTGCCTGCAGCACCTCGTTGGTAAGTCCCGTCAGCCTGAATTGCCCCTCGACCCTGTAGAGCCATGATGATGGGTTGCTGTGTGTGAAGGGCGGCAGCTTTATGGTGAGGGCGGACCTTGTTTGGTCTGTCAGGACAGGCAGCGTGCGGGGAGTAGGAACCAGCGTGGAGGAGTGCGCGAGCCTTGGCGTAGGGGAGAGCGCGAGCGGGTTGTGCACGAGGGAGACATCAGGGTCCGTGAAGTTCGCAGTTATTTGTACGTGGGAGGGAATGTCCGCGTCCATATTCACTTCTGCACTCTTACTTGGAGTGGGTTACACTCACGTCAATACGCGCTTGGGAGCGCGCTGTGTGGGTCCGCTAATGACGCTGGTGATCTGAGTCGGCACGCCCAAAAGCTTTGTTAAAAGCACCGTGTTTAGGCTGTTAGGGGCGTGGGGTAGTTCATGGAGCCAAGACTAGGTCGCCATATGAGTCCGCTAATGTCTCCGGGAACCACTCCAGGGTAACCATTATAAGAGGTGCAAAATAATGAGCAGGAGGACATGTACTGCCGGTTTTTGGGAAAGCAGGCCGCTTATAAAGCGGCATGCAGATGTCATACAAAGGCATACAATAGGATACAGGTGACCTGAGGTCAATTGTTCTCAATGTGAAACAGGACAGGTAAATACAAATAACATGAAAAATAAAAATTACAAGAATTGACACAATAATGTTTTGACACTCACAACGTAAACAGGCACAAATAATTCAGTAATAGATACGTATTTACATAGATAAAAGTGTGGCTATTTAGCGTGACCTGAGCTTGTGAGAAAGGCATCGTAGAAAACGGGAGGTTCACTACAGAAAACCCGTTGAGCGGGGACTTTACAATAGCACTGTTTACCATTTTTTGTTCCTCATGTAAAGAGGTATTTTGTCATAGCACTGCTAAACTATTTTTGTTCCTCCTGTAAAGAGGCATTTCGTCATAGCACTTCTTAACTGTTTTTGTTCCTCCTGCAAAGAGACATTTTGTCATAGCACTGCTTAACTGTTTTTGTTCTTATTGTATACAGACATATCGTTATAGCACTGTTTAACATTTTTTGTTCCTCATGTAAATATATATTTTGTCATAGCACTGCTTAACTATTTTTATTCCTCCTGTAAAGAGACATTTCATCATAGCACTTCTTAACTATTTTTGTCCCTCCTGCAAAGAGACATTTTGTCATAGCACTGCTTAACTGTTTTTGTTTCTCCTGTAAAGAGACATTTTGTCATAGCACTGCTTAACTGTTTTTGTTCCTCTGTAAAGAGACATTTTGTCATAGCACTGCTTAAGTGTTATTGTTCCTCCTGTAAAGAGACATTTCATTTTAATACTGCTTAACAATTTCTGTTCCTCCTGCAAAGAGAGATTTCATTATAGCACTGCTTAACGGTTTCTGTTCCTCTTGCAAAGAGGCATTTCATTCTTAGTACTTCTTAACTGTTTTTGTTCTTATTGTATAAAAACATATCGTTACTGCACTTTTCAACGTTTTTTGTTCCTCCTATATAGAGACATTTTTGCATAGCACTGCTTAACTGTTTTTGTTCCTCCTATAAAGACACATTTTGTCATAGTACTGCTTAACTATTTTTGTTTCTCCTGTAAGGAGACATTTCGTCATAGCACTGCTCAAATATTTTTGTTCCTCCTGTAAAGAGACATTTTGTCATAGCACTACTTAACTGTTTTTGTTCCTCCTGTAAAGAGAGATTTCGTCATAGCACTGCTTAACTGTTTTTCTTCTTCTTGTAAAGAGAAATTTCGTCACAGCACTGTTTAATTGTTTTTGCTCCACCTGTAAAGAGACATTTCGTCATAGCACTGCTTAACTGTTTTTGTTCCTCCTGTAAAGAGACAATTGGTCATAGCACTGCTTAACTGTTTTTGTTCCTCCTGTAAAGATACATTTCTTCATAGCACTGCTTAACTGTTTTTGTTCCTCCTGTAAAGAGACATTTTGTCATAGCACGGCTTAACTGTTTTTGTTCCTCCTGTAAAGAGACATTTCGACATAGCACTGCTTAACTATTTTTTCCTCCTGTAAAGAGACATTTTGTCATTGCACTGCTTAATGGTTTCAGTTCCTCCTGTAAAGAGACATTTCCTTGTAGCACTGCTTAACTGTTTTTGTTCTTATTGTATACAGACGTATCGTTATAGCTTTGTTCAACGTTTTTTGTTCCTCTTGTAAAGAGACATTTTGTCATAGCACTGATTAATTGTTTTTGTTCCTCCTGTAGAGAGAAATTTTGTCATAGCACTGATTAATTGTTTTTGTTCTTCCTGTAATGAGACATTTCGTCACAGCACTGCTTAACTGTTCTTGTTTCTCCTGTAAACAGACATTTCATTATAACACTGCTTAACGGTTTCTGTTCCTCCTGTAATGAGACTTTTCGTTATAGCACTGCTTAACTTTTTTTGTTTTTATTGTATACAGACATATCGTTATATCACTGTTTAACGTTTTTTGTGCCTCCTGTAAAGACATATTTCATCAAAGCACTGCTTAACTGTTTTTGTTTCTCCTGTAAAGAGACATTTCGTCATTGCACTGCTTAACTGTTTTTGTTTCTCCTGTAATTAGACACTTCATCATAGCACTGCTTAACTGTTTTTGTTCCTCCTCTACCCCCTCGATGTGGGACCACCTTGACTTGGTGAGGGGGGGCCCTTGAACCCCAGGAATTTGTTCCTGGGTTTGAGTTCAAGAGTCTCATTTATAATCAAATATTTTTTTGGATAAATTTTGTGGAATTTTCCACTTTCCATAAAATTTATTGTACCTGTTAAATAGGAAAAGATATAACTCGGATTGGTTTTATATCCGAAACTAAGCAGTAGGAACTGTGGAAGGAGCATCAACTGCCCAGTAATGTTTGGACCTGAGAGATATCAGATTAATATCTCAAAGGTGGAACTATTCTTTAGCGCTGGACCACGGATTCCAGGGGGTCTGGTTCTGGGGACAGAACTCTCAGCATTCTATCTGGTTTTCTCATAATATGATTAGGGTGGGGATGATTGTATTCTTGTAATACTCTCAGTCCTAGTAAGCGGGTTTGGCTTACACTTGGGCCACTTTAATCATTTGTGCCATCTCCTGTGGGGTAGGGTAGGGACACGGACATTTGGGAGTCGGTTCTCACTTGTGCCATTGGTGAAAGAATAAAACTCCATGAAAAGCTGATGATATCTTTTTAAGGTTTTCAGGTTAATTTTTTTTCTCCTGAAATCTTTATGATAAATGAAAATAAAGATTCGAGTGCCACTAGGCCCGTTGATGGTAGTGATTTGGTATGGTTGACAAATGCTGAAACCTCCTCTGACAACCTTTCTTTAGAAAAATAAAAAAAAGAGTCCTAATGTAATCACACTGGAACCTTATGCTCCAGTATAAAACAAATCCAAACGCAGTAAATATTGTCTTAACCCAACCTTGACTCACTTCGACTCCCTCTTTTGGAGTGGAAGTTGGTTAAGGTTTCCAACTGTGGAAACAGAACAACAAATTTCAGCCCTAAAGTTGGAAAACTTCTTATTAAAAGACACTCAACAACAGAAATGTCGTTCAGACAAATAAAAATAAAGATGTGGCATATAGAAGCCACAACAAAAAACCAGTCCAGAGACTATTTATCCATAAAAAGTATTGACAGTGTGAATGTAAAAGTAAAGAAGCATGACACTATGAACAGCATTCAGGGTACTATTGTACTTCCTGAAAATAATGACGAACCAGTTGATAAGAATATGCTGTTGGACTCTTTTAAAATGAGATGTACCGAAGTCCAAGATTGTGAGGTATATATGTTACAGTCAACATGCGTAATCAGTCATTACGCGTAATGACTGAAATTTCAGTCATCACGCGTAATGCACTTAGGTGACATTTGATCCCCCCAGGAGCTAGTACTAAACACGGCGAAACAGTGAGTCACCTACACTGTTTCGCCGGGTTTAGTACTAGTCCCTGGGGGTTCAAATGTATTTTGCCGTGTTTAGTACTAGCTCCTGGGGGGATCAAATGTCCCTAAGTGCATTACGCGTGATGACTGAAATTTCAGTCATTACACGTAATGACTGATTACACGTGTTGACTGTAACATATATAATACCAAGTAAACAGAATATTTAGGTATTAAGAATTACAAAAATAAAATTTGGTGGTCAAGATCTACCTCAAAAAATAAAAATTTTGGGCCAAAATAGAGAACTGAGACTTTATGTTCCAAAGCCAGTACAATGTCAAAATTGTAGTAAATATGGACACACGAAGAAATACTGTCTAAATGAACCTATATGTGTTTATTGTGGATCTGACAAACATGCCACACAATGGAAATGTATTGAGCCAAATTGTGTAAAGTGTGGACAAGATCATCATGCAAGGTCCAAAGAATGTATGCACTATATATTCAGTACAGAATTGAAAATGTTACAAGAAAGAACAGGGATGTCTATAAAAGAGGCTAAGTTGGAATTAAAAGTGAGAGGAATTCAAGATCCATCTAAGAAACACATATTCTTCAATAACAAGAACCAATAATAAAACAAAAAGGCGTACAGTTAGAAGTAAAGGAGCGCTTTTCTGTGCTCCGTTACTTATAACTGTACGCCTTTTTGTTTCATTATTGGTTCTTGTTATTGAAGAATATGTATGTTTCTTAGATGGATCTTGAATTCCTCTCACTTTTAATTCCAACTTAACCTCTTTTATAGACATCCCTGTTCTTTCTTGTAAAATGTTAAATTCTGTATTGAATATATAGTATATATAAATCACAAGATTATATAAATCACAAGAAGAAATTGATGCTCAAGGGAAACAATATTTTATCAAATTCTTTTGAAATATTAATGCAAATAGGAACACAGGAGGATGATACTATGGAAGTAACAGAGGAGGGTCGTGATGGACTGGAAATTAAAGATAAAAAGAGACCTTTGGAAAGAACACCACCCACAACGAAGAAACCAGCAATTATTAGAGAAACATCGGTCAAACCAAAGACAAAAGATATGAAGAAAAAGCAAAAACAAAAACAAGCTAAGGATATACCTTTATCTCATAAAATAATAGTAAAACATTCGGATATAGATATCCAAAACACCGAAGAAGTGGAAGACAACCGTACCATGGAGAACAGTGACTTTGTCAAGGGAGAAGAGGTTACACCATCACCAATAATTGGTACAACAAGAACAAATAAAGAAGAAAATATACATGTTACCACATGTGGATGTAATGATTGTTTCACTGCATTGTGCAATAATGACAAAAACATAACAAAAGATGATTTAACAAACATTACAAGAAATTTTCTGAAATACAGTAAAAAAAGAAACTACTGATTTCAGCACTGATGAAAAAGGTTGCATGTGCATTGAGCACTTAATGTATTATAAAGATAAACACATAAATGTCGTGAGTAAACTGTTAGAAAAAATCCAAGTTGATAATACAAAAAAAGAAAGCAAAACTCGACCGATATAACATAATATATTCAATAGCTATATTATACAATGGAATGTAAACGGTCTACAGACCAGATTACACCTAGAAGTACAACGGTTATTAAAAGAATATGAACCAATGATATCATGTTCACAACATGTCAACAAAACAGTGTCAGCAGTAGGTAAATACACCATAGCATCAGCATCACGAGAGGAAGAAGGAAATTTAGGTACAGCCATATATATACAAACAAAGTAGTTCATGACAAAGTACCTGTAAACGTTACTGACTTGCAAATATCAGGTATTAAAATCCGAATAAAAAACGATAATTATGTAATTTATAATTTATACAACCAACCTAATAAAAATTATTACATTGATAAACTTAAAGAATTACTCAACAGTGCCAAGGAACCTCCATTAATAGTAGGTGATTTTAATGCTCACAACCCGATATGGGAATATAATTGTACAAACTCACATAGAGCAGGAAGTAAAACAGAAGAAATCATAGATTCAAACATGTGCTGTATAAATGATAACGAAATCAGCACATATTTTTTTAAAACGCATGGAACGTTTTCCTAAGTAGACTTAACTCTATGTACAACAAGCATAGTAGACAGAATGGATTGGAATACAGTTGATGACTTGCATACAAGTGATCATTTCCGAATATTAATTTCATTATTACAAAATAATCCCACCAAGTATGTCCCTCAATATACCATATATAAAGCAGATTGGGAGCAATATGAATTCCACACTAGGAATAGCCCACCATTTGAGTATCTACAAGTTCATAATGAAATAAATAAGTTTCTTATTGATTTCATTAAAAATGCTGCTGATAAAGCAATAACAAAATCAAAATCTGATCGAACAAAACACAAAAGTCCCATGGTGGTCTGAAAAACTAACAGAATTAATAAAAATAAAACACCAGATTGGAGGACAATTAGATAATTTAAATAGGAAGTTCAGTAAAATAAATAAAACATTACCGATATTAGAAGAAAATTTACAAAAACTAACTATATTAGAAATTGATACATTAAAACTTCTGTATAACAAAATATCTACAAAATTTAAAAAAGAAGTAATTCGAGGAAGAACCATTTCGTGGAGAAAATATTTATCAGATCTCTCTAATAATACTCCCATACAAAAAATATGGGAAAACTCAGGAAAATAAATGGTACCCATGTTAAACCACCTAGACATACTTGATCCAAAAGAAATAAGTAATGTGATTGGAGAAAATTTAGCAAAAGTAAGTAGAGACAAAAATTTAGATGAGCACTTTCGCACAAAGAAAAATAGTGTAGAATTAATAACAATAAATTTTGAAACAATAGAAGATATATATTATAATAGAAAATTTAATATGGAAGAGTTGGAATTTGCTTTGTTGACCAGCAATAAATCTGCCCCTAGAGGTGACAATATTTGTTTTGAAATGATCTGCCACTTAGCACCTTTGGCAAAGTCATACTTATTAGAGTTTTATAACGACTTATGGCTTCAAACTTTATTTCCTGACCAATGGCGTGATCGCTATAATTATTCCTATCCCCAAACCTGGAAAGGATCCCAGTAATGTAAACAATTACAGTCCATTTTCTTTAACAAGTTGTTTATGCAAATTACTAAAGAAACTGGTAAATGCTTAACTAACATGGCACACTTGAGAAAATAAAATTATGACTCCCACTCAGTTTGGGTCACAATGTAACAGATCTACACTGGATTCTCTGTCTAACTTGGAAGACCACATACGAAGATCTGAATGAAAACGAATTACTGTAGTCGTCTTTTTTACACTGAAACGGCATATGATACTGCATGGAGATATGCAGTATTAAAAACGTTACCCAAAAACAGCAACCGTGTACATTTACCTAGGTTTATCCAAAACCTTCTGAAAAGTCGCACTTTTCAAGTGAGGATTGATGATGTATTGTCAAGTACATTTCCACTTGAACATGGTGTCTCACAAGGAAGCGTCCTTAGTGGTGCACTGTTTTACTTAAGCAATAAATGACATCAGTAATAATCTACTTATTGGAATTAAAAGTAACTTGTATATGGATGATTTTGCCATATATTATTCAGCATCTTGCATAAAATATGCAGAGCGAATCATTAATAAAACTATAATAAAAATAGATGAATGGGCCTCATCTGTAGGCTTTAAATTACCCATACAAAGCACTCAAGCAGTAATGTTTTATAAAAATAAAAAATGGAAAAAAGTTGAAGAAATAGATTTAAAAATCAGAAGTCATTCCATACCAATTGGCCAAACAGCAAAATTTTTAGGATTATTATTTGATACTCACTTGAATTGGAAAGCCCACTTAATATACATGAAATCTAAATGTAAAAAAGCATTAACTCTAATTAAAAAACTATCGAACACTACTTGGGAAGCTGATAGACATACCCTTACTGTACTGTATAAAGCAACAGTGTTGTCTATTATTGGTTATGGAAGTGACATATATGGCTCAGCATTAGACGCAACTCTGAAAACGTTGGATCCAATTCACAACGAAGGCCTTAGAATATGTTCAGAAGCCTTTAGATCATCACCAACCTCATCTTTACAAGTTGAATGTGGTGAACTACCACTTGTCTCTCCATGGAGAGTTTGTAACAAGGAAGAATGCCCTGAGAATTCAGACAAGTGATTCTCCAACAGAAAAATTATTTGAATTAAGAGATGTATTCATAAGAAATCATTCACCACCTTTCCCTATTAGAGCTAGAAGACTGTTTGAGTCGTTGAATATAAATATGCAATTGCCTTCAATAGTAAAATTACCTCTTCCTTGGACTATGAATAAAATAAGAATTTGTACACACTTAAATTATTCATCAAAAAGCTACACATATACTCCAGAACATCATAGACAATATACAATAGAGGATATAAGCTGAAAAGGTTCACATTACGCGATATACACAGACAGATCTAAATCACAGCATGGAGTGGGATATGCTGCAATATCCCAAGACAAAATGTATCAGTTCTCTCTACGAGCTGAGTTATGCGCAATAGCATCAGCCATAAAAATAATTAAAGAAACCTCGTGAAATAATTTTGTGATCTTTAGCGACTCTAGAAGCGCCATCGAAGCAGAGTTACTAACCAAAAAATAGCATTGTACAAGAAATAAAGTTATTTCTCCATAAGTTATATAATAATGGGGAAAATATAGAAATATATTGGATCGCTGCCCATGTAGGGATTAAAGAAAATGAAAAGGCTGATACAGCAGCTAAAGAAGCAGCCCATATAGGCTAACAGGGTCTAATGTAAATATCCCAGTTAACGATTATATAACACATATAAAAGTACGCATTATAAACAAATGGAATGAAGAAACTGAAAATAATAAGGTGAAGCAAAATAAAACCTGGAGTTAAAAAATGAAGTTCATCATACCAAAGAGAGAGGCATGTGCAAGTAATTCTGACACGTCTCCGAATAGGCCATACTTGACTGACACGTGGGCTCTTAATGAGCATTCCACCCACGAACCAGCTCCCGAATGTTCAGAATGCAAACTGATAATAACAGTTAAACATGAGTTATGCAAATGTCCAAAATATAACCAACATCGGTTATCAACTTTTGGAAATGGATTGATTGGCGAAATTTTATCAGTCTGCAACATTTTCAATTGACACAATTTTAATATTCATGAGGAAGTGTAAATTAGTTGATAAAGTATAAAAAGTAATTTATGAAAATACAAAAGCCCACTGGGCAACTAATATATATAAAAAATCCGAATTCTGAAAATGTTAAGTTATTCTGATTTTTATCATCACTCAGTTATATTTATTTTATTTTTATTGCGCAGATGGAAACGTGAGTAAATGTATTTAATTTGTACATGTGTTCTAGTGTGGAAGCTTATGCCTTTTTGCATATTTTTAAAGTTTCATTATTCATTCATCATTTAATCCCAGTGCTTAGCCTATAGCTTAGGCCTGGGACTCGATTTCATTTTAACCCTTTGTGCCAGCGCTGTGAGCTGTTAATCAGCTCAGTGGTCTGGTTAACTATTTTAATAATAATAATGTTCCTTCTGTAAAGAGACACTTCATCATAGAACTGCTTAAAAGTTCTGTTCTTCTTGTGAAGAGACATTTTCTCATAGCACTGCTTAACGGTTTTGTTCTTATAGTATATATATAAACATTTCTTTATAGCAATGCTTAACCGTTTTTGTTCCTCCTGCAAAGACATTTTGTCATAGCAATGCTTAACTGTTTTTGTTCCTCTTGCAAAGAGACCTTTCATCAGGGAACTGCTCAACTGTTTTTGGTCATCCTGTACAGAGATATTTCGTCTTAGAACTATTAATTGTTTTTGTTCGTCCTGTAATGAGAACTATCATCACAGAACTGCTTAACTGATTTTGTTCTTACTATGAAGAGACCTTTCATCATACAACTGTTTAACTGTTTTTCTTCCTCCTCTAAAGAGACATTTTGTCATACCACTGCTTAACTGTTTTTCTTCATAATGTAAAGAGACCTTTCATAATACAACTGTATTTTTTTTGTTCCCCCTGTAAAGAGACACTTCGTCATAGTGTAAAGCCACCTGTAGAGTCATTTGTAAAGTCTCTGCTGAGCACGTTTTCTGTGGAGACGTCCCATTTTCTTTGCCTAATCTGCCAGGTCACATAAATTCAATCATTTAAACTATGTATATATTTGTTTACCTGTTATCAATTGTGTATCGTATGTTTCTTCTTTCACAGGCATCAAGATTGTATCCAATTTCACTTCTGTCTATTTTCACATTGTAAAGTGTACTTGATCGCTGTATTTATTGTTATTTATTATCGACCTCAGGTCACTGAGGCTCCCATTGTATTCCGCGGCATGGCGCCAGTCTGCTGCTATATAAACCGCCTGGATCATGAATAAATTAGCAGTTCTCTTTTACCAGCTCGTTTTTTTTTTTTTTTGCACCTCTTAAAGTGGTTACCCCGGAGTGGTTCCTGAAACCATTAGCTGACCCATACGGCGACTCAGTCTTGGCTTTAGGAACTTACTCACGCCCTTAGCGGACTAATTATGGCGCTGAACCAGCGTTTGGGCGTGCTGACTCTCGTCAGCAAAATCACCAGCGTCATTAGCGGACTCACACGGCATGCTTCCAAGTGCATTTTGACGCAAGTACCCTACTCCAGTTAAGAGGGCAAAGAGCGAGCATGGACGCGGACATCCCTTCCCTCGTTCAGTTAACCGCTAACCTCGCGGATTCGGATGTCTACCTCCCTCCCATATCACCTGCACCCGCCCCAGCCCCCACACCGAGGCTCTCACGCTCCTCCACACCCCTGCCCGCGCCTTGCACTCTCCCCTGCCCAGGGCCCTGCCCGGCAGGACAATCACGGGTCGCCCTGTCCATAAAACTGCCGCCGTTCATGCAGGAGAATCCATCGGCATGGCTGTACAGGGTCGAGAGCCAGTTCAGGCTGGTGGAACTCAACGACGAGGTGCTGCAGGCAGACACAGTACTCAACGCCCTGCTGGAGGAAATCTACAGAAAGCTCGTCCCGTGGGTGTCCGTCACACGCCCCCTCACCTACCACCTCCTGAAGAAGTCCCTACTTGAGGCATGCTCCCTGCCGGTCGCCGAGTGGGCCGCCCGCGCCCTCGACCTCGCCGTCAGCCCGTGGCAGGATCAGAGCGTCATGGAGTCATGGGGCATGATACAAGATCTCCCTCCTCACCCTCCCAGACACCGACAGCACCGGAAAACAAAATGAAATAAGCCTGTCGCGGGAGCTCCTCCTTCGTCAGCTCCTCCCAGAGGTCCGGACACAAATCCCTGAGCCCTACGCCATGCCCCTCGACGACCTGATCCGCACGGTGCAGAACCTGATGGACTCCATGAGGGCAACGAAGCGGGTACCAGTACCCGCACTACCAGTCAGCACCATCCAGAAGGAGAAAGGCGCAGAGCAGGAGGTCAACGTCGCCGCCAGGTGGAATTCTCTGGGGCTTTGCCACTACCACAGGCAGTTTGGCAAGGGTGCCCGGAACTGCCTGCCGCCCTGTTCATTTGCCCGTTCAAAAAACGGGTGACGCAGCGGCCAGCAGGACAGGCCGCCATGGCAGCAGAAGAACCTAGGGGCCCAGAACCAGTAGGCTTCTACGTCCGCGACACCGTCTCCGGCAGGATGATGCTGGTCGACACGGGGGCCATTAGATCAATCTCCCCGGCATCCAGAGAGGACCTCAAGCGAGAACCAGACCCGACTGCCTTCCTGACGGCCGCCAACGGGTCCCCCATCCTCTCCTATGGCACCAGGCCCCTGTCGATCTCCATCCTTGGCCGGAGATATTCCTGGGACTTCGTCGTCATGGACATAAGGACCCTGCTCCTGGGTGCGGATTTCCTTGCCCACTTCAGGCTGGCAGTCGACGTCGGTCAGAAGCGCCTCCTCGACACCGACTCCTGCCAGTCCCTCCCATTGGCAACGGGACCCAAGGTGCCCGCCATCTGCTCCGCTGCCCCCCACCAGTACTCACAGCTGCTGACAGAGTTCCCAGACGTTTTCAGGCCCGAGCTCCGGCAAGTCCCCGGGGCCCCAGCCAAACATGGCATCTACCATCACATAAAGACAAAGGGCCCCCCTGCACACATGAGGTTCCAGAGGCTTTCAGGAGGCCAAGAATGCATTCGCCGAAATGGAGCAGATGGGAATCTGCAAGAAGGCCTCCAGCCCGTGGGCTTCCCCACTCCACGTGGTGCAGAAACTGGACAGCTCCTGGAGACCCTGCGGCGACTACAGGCGGCTTAACCTGCAACAGAACCTGACCATTACCCCCTGCCGAACATGCAGGACCTCAAGGCTTCCTTCCACGGGGCCAAAATATTCACTAAGTTGGATCTCTTGAAATCCTATTTTCAGGTACCAGTCGCACCAGAGGACATACCAAAGACTGCTATCATCACGCCTTTCGGTTCCTAGTGTTCACCTTCTCCACCTTCAGCCTGAGGAACGCCGGGGCGACTTTCCAGCGGCTCATAGACAGCATCCTGGGCGACCTGAAGTTCTGCGTCTGCTATGTAGATGATATCCTTACATTTTCCAGGTCCCACAGTGAGCACCAGAAACACATCCGGGCAGTCCTGCAGCGCCTACAGGAGAACGGCCTCGTCGTACGTTTCGACAAGTGCACCTTCGACGTCCAAAAAGCCGACTTCCTGGGCCACGAGGTATCCCGGATGGTGTCCGCCCGCTCACATCCAAAGTCGCAGCTGTCACCAGGTTCCCCATCCCCACCTCCGTCAAGGCCATCCAGGAGTTCCTCGGGATGGTGAACTACTACAGGAGGTTCATCCCCGGGGTTGCGCACATCACGGCCCCCCTGACGGAAACTCTGAAAGGCCAACCAAAGTCCTTGTTGTGGGGACCCAGCCAGCAGCAGGCCTTCTCCCTGACGAAGGCCGCCCTCACCGAGGCAACCGCCTTGGCCCACCAGGATCCCAATGCCCCCCTCCAGCTGACGACGGATGCCAGCAACGTCGCCTGTGGTGTAGTCTTGGAACAGGTCATCGACGGCGCCCCCCAGTCCATCGCCTTCTTCAGCAAGAAGTTCAACCCTGCAGAGGCCCGCTACAGCACCTTCGACAGGGAACTCTGCGCAGTGTACCTTGCAGTCTGACACTTCAAGTTCCTCCTGGAGGGCACGCCCTTCACAATCTACATGGACCACCAGCCGCTGGTACACGCCTTCACCAAGCAGGGGGACACATGGTCTTCTAGGCAGCAGCGGCATCTCTCGGCCATCGCCGAGTTCACCTGCTCCATCAAGTACCTCCCTGGCAGGAAGAACCCTGTGGCGGATGCCCTCTCCAGAGTCGAGCTAAATGCGGTGCAGCTCGGGATCAACTACGAAGACCTCGCCAGGGAACAGGCCGCCGACCCAGAGACCCCAGCGTACCGCACCACCATCACGTCCCTGAAGTGGCGGGACATGCCCCTCGCCCCTGGGGGCCCAAGTCTCCTCTGTGACGTCAGTAGCAGCCAGCCCCGCCCCCTGGTGCCAGCCTCCCGCTGCCGCCAGGTATTCGACATCATCCACGGCCTCCCACACCCTTCCGGCAGGACAACGGCCAAGCTGCTGTTAGGGAAGTTCATCTGGCACAGAGTGCAGAAGGATGCGAGGACCTAGGCGAGGCAGTGCCTGCATTGCCAAACCAGCAAGGTGGGACGTCACACCGAATCTGGGGTAGGCGAGTTCCCACAGCCAGAGCGACGCTTCGGCCACATTCACATCGACGTCGTCGGGCCCCTTCCCCATCAGGCGGTAGACCGCTCAACGCGGTGGCCCGAAGCCACGCCAATGCAAGAAGCCACCGCCGGCGCATGTGCCGAGGCCCTGCTCTCCAGTTGGATCAGCCGCTTCGGCGTCCCAGACCACATCACAACCGATAGGGGTCCCGCCTTCCTGTCTGAATTGTGGTCCGCCCTGGCTCGGCTGCTGGGGACAACGCATCACACCACCACGGCCTACAACCCAGTGGCCAATGGCTTGGTCGAGCGGTTTCACAGGTCCCTGAAGGCGTCCCTTATGACCCGCTGCACTGCCAAGGACTGGAAGCACCAGCTGCCGTGGGTCCTCCTCGGGTTGAGAACCACCCCCAGGGCCGACGGCGCCCCGTCTGCGGCTGAGAAAACCTACAGCGAGTCCCTCGTGGTTCCAGGTGAGCTTGTGACAGAGGATCGCCACAACCCATCAGTCCAGAGGCTTCGTGACATAGTCAGCAAGTTCGCCCCCTGCAAGCGGATATACACCGGCCACCTTCATGCCACCGGGCTGGCCTCCACCCCCCACGTCTTTGTCAGGGATGACGCCGTCTGCCCGCCACTGACCAGGCCCTACAGGGGACCCTTCCGCGTGCTGGAGCGGAACAATAAGGCGTTCCTGCTCGCACTTCACGGGAGGAATGATAGGGTGTCAATAGACTGGGTCAAGCCCACCTTCCTGGAGGACAACACAGACGTCACCGCATCGCACCCTCCACCTGGTCAGCCTTCGCTGCAGCCGGGCCCTCGTAAGGGGCGGGCACGCGGCCACCCCCCGAAAAAGCCCACCCACACCCGCAGCCAGGCAACCCCACACAAAGAGCGTTTCCCCGATGTCCTCACGCAGCCGTGGCACCCTTCAGCGCCCCAGCAGATATGCCGACTAATCAGATGTTACCCACATCTTGGGAGTATTTGTAAAGTCATCTGTAAAGTCATTTGTAGTCTCTGCTGAGCAAGTTTTCTGTGGAGACGTTCCATTTTCTTTGCCTCTACAATTAGTCACGCCTAATGTGCCAGGTCACATAAATTCAATCATTTAAACTATGTATATATTTGTTTACCTGTTATCAATTGTGTATCGTATGTTTCTTCTTTCACAGGCATCAAGATTTTATCCAATTTCACTTCTGTCTATTTTCACATTGTAAAGTGTACTTGATTGCTGTATTTATTGTTATTTATTATCGACCTCAGGTCACTGAGGCTCCCATTGTATTCCACGGTGCGATGCCAGTCTGCCGCTATATAAAGCGCCTGGATCATGAATAAATTAGCAGTTCTCTTTTACCTGCTCTTTTTTTTTTTTTGCACCTCTTAAAATAGCACTGCTTAAGTGTTTCTGTTCCTCCTGTAGAGAGACCTTTCATCATAGAACTGATTGATTGATTGATTTTGTTCTTATTGGACAAAGACATTTTGCCATAGCACTTCTTAACTGTTTTTCTTCCTTATGTAAAGAGACATTTTGTCATAGCACTGCTTAAATGTTTCTGTTCCTACTGTACAAAGATTTTTTTTCCTAGCACTCTTAACTATTTTTGTTTCTTGTAAAGAGACGTTTTATCATAGAGCTGCTTAACAGTTTTTGTTAACCTGTAAATAGACATTTTGTCATAGCTCTGTTTAACTGTTTTTTGTTCCTCCTGTAAAGAGACCTTTCATCATACAAATGCTCAACTGTTCTTGTTCCTCCTGTAAAGAAGCCTTTCATCATAGAACTGCTTAACTGATTTTGTTCCTCCTATAAACAGCCCTTTAATCACAGAACTGCTTAACTGTTTGTGTTCCTCCTGTAAATAGACCTTTCATCGTAGAACTGCTTAACTGTTTTTTTTCTCTTGTAAAGAGACATCTCATCATAGAGCTCCTTTACTGTTTTTGTTCTTCTTGTAAACACATTTTGTCACAATACTTTTTAGCGTTTTTGTTCATCCTGTAAAGAGACCTTTGATCATAAAAATGCTCAACTGTTTTTGTTTTGTTTCTCCTGTAAAGTGGCATTTGTTATAGAACTGCTTAATTGTTTTTGTTCCTCCTGTAAAGAGGCCTTTCATCATAGTACTGCTTAACTGTTTTTGTTCATCCTATAAAGAGTCCTTTCATCACACAACTGCTTTGACTGTTTTTGTTCCTCCTGTAAAGAGACCTTTCATCATAGAACTGCTTAACCATTTTTGTTCCTCCTGTAAAGAGACAATTTGCCATAGCACTGCTTAATTGTTTTTGTTCCTCCTGTAAAGAGACCTTTCATCCTAGAACTGCTTAATTGTTTTTTTCCTCCTGTGAAGAGGCATTTCGACATAGCACTGCTTAACTGTTTTTGTTTCTCCAGTAAAGAGATATTTTGTCTTAGAACTGCTTAACTGTTTTTGTTCCTGTATCTGCAGAATGTAACCCTGCCACATATGTTCATGTAGGCAATGGAAATAAGGGTGATGAATTAAATTCAAAGATACTTTATACTCCCATATAATAATGACAGACACTAACATGAAAGCGGATGTCCCACACTTGCCACGCTTCAGCGGCCACTTAACTGTGGAAATGCTTATGCATCGCACACGGCGGGAAACAATAGCAGTGTTGTGATATATAACTGCAATGTTGCCAAGATGCACAATCAAGCTAGTGGTCTTACAATAAGTATAATGGTTTAAGCACTGATGTAGGATAAATGATAAAGTAAACATAATTCTTCTGTAAAACAATAATAAATTAAATGTATATGGATGCATGTAAACTGTATGTTATGTGTGTACTATGCAACAGTAATGATATTTGATAGCTATACCCTCCCTACCCCTTTATGCTTGTATCACTGTCTCAAGCAGAACATTAACTCCTTTCAGCGAGTCAGGATGAACGACAAGGGGCATTTGGGGTTTTAAATGATGGCTCTCTTTCCTGGCCAGAGCAAGGGGACACAGGGACTTGGGGGAGATGTCACTACTTATATTAGGCACTGGGCGTAAATGTCTTCTGTTTCGGAACCATAAGCGACCACTAGGAAGGCGCACTTTGTACTGAATTGACCTGCTGTGACCCATGATGATGCCGATCTTGTCCCTTTGTAGCGTCATGGTGGCCAGTATCCTGACTCACTGGCCGATAGTGAGCTCAGTTAGAGGGCGGGCATATGAACTGCAGAGGCCCATGGCCTGGTCAGTGTGGGTGGCAGTACGGTGGGCGTAGTTCTCAGTCTTAGTTTGCCACTCAGCTGTGAACGACTTGGGGTGGACTGGAACACAGGTGCGAAAAGGGTGGCCATAGAGAATCTGCAGGGGTCTGGGTGTTCCAAAGCTCCATCAGTCCTCTATCAAAGTCTTCACAATCTGTGTTCCCAGATGGGGCGGTCTTGATGATCAGGTGGTTTTACTGCAACTTCCTTGTGTCCATTGGACTGTGGGTAATGTGGAGAAGTGATGATGTGATGATCGCCCCAGCAGTTGGAAAATTGCTCAAATTCTTGGCTGGAAAATGGGGTACCTCTATTGGTCTGTAAGTGGAGTGGGACACCATCCTCGTGGAAGAAGACACATAACATTCTTTTGACTCTGGCTGCGGTTGTGTCACGTCCACAGGGGACAACCACAGGCCAGCCTGAAAGTCTATCAGTGATAACAAGGAAGGATTTCCCTGCTATGTGGAAGAAGTCAGCTGACACTTTCGAAGGGCCGGGATGGGTGGTCATCACACATGTAAGGTTCTTGTTGCTGACTGGGGAGAAGCTGTTGGCAGGCATCGCAACTTTCTACAGTATTCTTTATATCAGCATCAGTGCTTGGCCAAAACACTGTCCTGCACAATGTCGAGAGGTTCGATCCCTCAGTGGCTGTCGTGGAGGCTAATCAAGGTGCATCTACAGAGGGCTGCAGAGATGATAATCCGGGGCCCGTATAGCACTAATTCTCCATCTGCATACAAGCTATCCCGCAGCTTCCAATACAGGAGGGCAGAGGCATGGAGGTCGTAACAGCTGGTGGGAAAGCCATTGGAGACGTAGTGGACGAGGCGATTGTAGTCTTGATCCTGAGTTGCAATGGTGTGGATTTCTTGTAGAGTCCTATCTTTTTCAATGATGGGTCCTGTTGCCTGATTGTCAGCAGAAGCAGCAGAGCTGGCGACAATGTGCCTGATGTGCAGTCGAGGCGGTGCAGTCTTCCTCATCTTCAGGTGTGGGGCAACTGGTTGGGGAGCGAGACAGGGTGTCTGGTATGCAGAGCTGTTTCCTCATGCACCAGACTGCGGTGAAGATGTAGGGGCCACTTTCACCTTGAATCGTTGTAGCCGTGGATTCTCAATGGCGTCCGGGGTGTAGTGGTTGAGAATCAGTATCAGGGGGAGATGGTCAGTCATTAAGGTGAAATGTTGAAGTCCAGACAAATATAAGTGGCACTTAGCCATAGCCCAAGTGACTGCGAGTAGGCTATCTCCAGCTCTATGGTGGCGTAGCGAGTTTCTGTGTCTGTAAGAAAACGAGAGCCCCACTAGATGTGACAAATTTGACCTCAGCAATTGTCTTGAAGTAGGCAAAGCTGAGGCCATACAGATGTGAGGCACCTGTTTGCAGGACCACAGGCAAGGTTGGGTTGAAGGGTGACAGGTGGTGAAGTCAGAGTTGTCTTGACCTTCTTAAATGCTTGCTCATGGTCGGGGGTCCAAATGAATGAACGTTTGGGCTCATAAGTGGACGTAGGGGTTGTGCTGTTGCTGTGATGTCCAGAGTGAAGTCTGCAAGTTGATTGACAAGACCCACAAATGACCTGAGGTCTGTGACTTTGGACGGTGTAGGGAAGTCACATATAGCGGATACCTTGGGGTCTGCTGTAATGCTGTGGGATGATAGGACATAACCGCAAAAGTTAACTTTAGGGGCAGCTGTGGCGAATTTCTCTTTGTTGCGGGTGATGCCATATTGATGGCACCTGGTCAGCATTTGGTGTATGTGTTGTAGGTGGGAGGGGAGATCCTTGTTGGACTGGAGAATGCCATCCACAACTTTACACACAGTTGGGGATACCTTGTAGGGATATATCACCACGGAGGCAGTTTGCATTACCTGTTGCCAAAAACCCATCAGGCTACGACAATGCTGATATCTTCCATACAGAGTTATAAACATGGTCCGGTGGCAGTCCTCTTCTGCCATCATGTAGGGTGTCTGCTGTGGTGAAGTACTTTGCAGTGGGAGAAGTGTTGTGGACGGCATGATGGGGCATTGGCAATAAGTGTGTAGGGCGGGCGACCTGAGAATTTAGGTGGATGTGATCTACAGTGATGTGGACACCTTGGTCCTTGGGTACCTGGACCATGGGATGGCACCATTTGGAGGGTTCATCGCCTACTGGTGTGATGATTCCTTGTTGCACTAAGGAGTCAAGTTGTTCTTTCACTTGATCCCTGAGGGCGAATGGAATGGGCCTGGGCATGTGTACAGAGAATGGTACAGTGCTGGGTTTCAGGTGGATCTGCATTGGGGGACCTGCCATATTCTTTAGTAGTTGAGTCTGCAGATCCATCTTGGATATAAGGACGTCGCTGAAATGGCGGAGAAAATAGTCCTTAGCAGCTGCAGGTGACGTCATGGTGGAGGCAAGAAACTGGGCACATCTGTTGACATGCGTAACCTTGAGAATAAGCTTTGGGAATTCTGGTGACACTATGGCGAGGGCTCTACAGTGTCCACAGGAGAGGAGGGCAGTCTGGTTATCCTCATGAACATGTATGGTGGCTAAACACACTTCTTGCCGGGGCGAAGTGTTGCCTGGAAGCATCCCACAGCAGGTGTCTTGGGGGATCCATCTGCTGTCAAGACATCCATCAAGGGTGGAGACAATGACTGTTGTGGGGGATTCATTATCTGAGTTGGCACCCACGAAACAGCAGCTGGTGTTTGACGTAGTAGGTGGTGAGGGATAATTTCCACTTGGGCTTGAAGGTGAGGCTGCATGCCCGGTCCAATTCGTCTTGGTAGATCTGCACATTTTCACAAAATGTCCTTGTTTCTGGCATTTCTGAGAGCGGAGCCAATGACCCGTGCATCCACAGTTATTGCAGGTGGCACCCATGACTGGGCATTGTCCAGAGTTGTGCCTGTGAGAGCAGTATTGACAAGGGTCGCTCTTAGGAGACTGGTGAGAACGCTGGTCAGGAGATCGATGAGTCTTCTGTAGGCACTGGTTCCTCTTGTATGAAGATACTGCACTGACCTGGCTAGGGGAAGATGCAAGGCTGATGCAGTTGCATGTGTAGATTCATAAGAGCAACAGCATGTCACGAACTCTGTAAGGGTGGATGAGGGTTGGAGGGGGATAAGGTGTTGTATTAACTCTTTCGTCCCTCACACCCATCAAAATTATCACCTGCAATTGCCATTCAGTGCAGGAAACGGGGTTGCCAGTGCATAAGTCCACTTCATCAGCGACCCCCTCAAATTGGGACCACCTTCACGTGGTAAGGGGGCTCTCAAACCTAGGGATTAATTTCTTTTTTATCCCTAAGTTTGATCCCAAGTGTCCCACATATATAATTGTATATTTTAGGAGTAATTTTGTGGATTTTTCCACTTTTGTCAAAATTACCAAACTTAATAAATGGGAAAAGATATCATAGCATGGAGTGGAGTTGAATCTGAAACTAAATAGTGGGAACTATGGTAGAACCATCATCTACCTGATAATGTTCGGACCTGTTTTTTCAGGTGGAACTATTCTGTGGAGCTAGACCACGGATTCCAGGGCGGGCTTGGTTCTAGGAACAGGACTCTCGGCTTTCTGTCCGGTTAGCCCATATTGTGATTAGGATGGGGATGACTGTATTATTACAATACACTCAGTCCTAGCAAGCAGGTTTTGCTTACACTAATCATGATATACCATCTCCTTTTTGGGGTAGGGTAGGGATGCGGACATTTGGGAGTCAGTTCCCACTTGTGCCATTAGTGGAACATTCAACTTCATAAAAAGTCAATGATATCTTTTCAAGATTTATTAGTTTTTTTTCCTTCTTCCTTCTTATGGAAAGTAGTAGTCAAAAAGATTTCAGTACACCTGGACCCCATGAAGGTAAAATTCTGGCACAGTCGATGACTATTGGAACGTCACTTCCAAATCTCCTTAGTATAGATATAAACGCTACAAAGGAACATCCTGTTCCAAGTAAAATATCAATTCCTAAAGTTTCAGAGAGTTTAGAAAATCAAAAAGAAACAAATAAAAACAAATTGGTAAACTCCAGTATCATAAAACTGGAACCATACATAATGGACAATAATTCTAAAATAGAGAAAAGTAATCCTTGTAAAACCCCATCAACACAAGACAACTCATCACCGATGAATTTGAAAAAAAATAAAAAAAGAAATAACTATTGACTCAATCCAACGCTAGTTCATTTTGAACACATTTTTGTACCAGACAGTTGGTCCAGATTTTTAATATTAAAAGCAGAAAAGCAGATCTCACCAGCCATATTAGAGAACAAATTATTAAATATACACCCCACACAAGATATGGAATGTAGACATATCAAAAACAATGAATGGCTAATACAAACAACAACCAAAGCCCAATCAACAACCTTTCTACAAATAACCAACATAGATGAAATAAAAGGAACAGTAACCAGCCATGAAACACTAAACTATACACAAGGAACAGTGATGCTCCCAGACGATGATGAAAAAGAGCTACCATCAAAACAAATCTTAATTGACTCCCTTAAATTAAGATACAACAACATACATGACTTGGAATTATATACTGTCCCAAGTAGAAAGGATGCAAATAAACATATTAAAATAGTCAAAATAAAATTTACAAACCGGGAAGTACCACGAAAAATAAAAATTCTAGGACTAAATAGAGAAGTTCGCCCCTTTGTCCCTAAACCTCTCCAATGTTCTAACTGTCTAAAATATGGCCCTTCAACAAAAAGATGTAGAAGTAACGCGCTATGTGCTGTATGTTCTGAAGACCACACAACAAATTGGAAATGCAAAACTTTCAAATGTGTAAATTGCAAATTAAATCATCATGCAAAACCTAAAGACTATATTTTATCAATACTATACAGAATTACAAATGTTAATGGACACAACTGGTATGCCCGTTAACGAAGCCAAACTCGAACTGAAGGTGAGAGGAATCAGTGATCCAGTAAAACGCCATTCATATTCAAATGCTGTAACAACTCATAATAAACATAAAGAATCTCAACACAGAATAGCTGAGACACACCTCTCTCCCTCCTCTACTGCTCATAAAAGCCCAAGAGTATAGTAATTGCAACAGACCTCTCTTACATCACAACAGACCTCCCCAGTAACAAGAGCAGTTAATCGTTCAGAAACGAATTCCAGTGATATGGAAAAATCAACAGAGGTTAATAATCCAGATCTGGATACTCATAATGCACTAACATCATCCACAGAAAACTTAATTGACAAAAAAACCATAAGGTAAAAAGAAAGTAATTCAGTTACTGCTACTTTATTACAGATCCAGGCATTTATATTGCGGCCGACTGACGCCGGGCCGTGAGAGACAATGGAATTGACTGTGACCTGAGGTCGAAACAATAAACAATAATATGCAGTGAACAAGTACAAATTACAATACAAAAATACAGAGCTACAATATAGATACAGTCTTGATGCCAAAATGAAGAAACATGTGATACACAATTGTGACATTACTATAAATACCATAAAGTAAAAATGATTAAAATTTCAATTGACCTGGCACGTTTTAGGCGTGAAAATCAAATCCTTGAAGAAAATTAAGTCACCAAAGAAAACAAGCTCAGCGGAGACTTAATTAATGGCGCCGCCGAAAACTATCCTGGCGCCGAATTAAAACAAATTCTCCCAAGAATTTTGCCAGCGTCTGATTAATCCAGTGTACCTAACCAGCTGAAGGGTACCTAACTTGAAGATAACTGAGGGCCTCCCGCCTGTAAGGCTGCTGAGCATGGCGGTCCCTTCCTGGGCGGAACCATTCCCTCGGGGTGGTGGGCGTGCTGGAAGTGCGATTTGGGCGGAAGGGTGCTGCGTCGCTGCGGGACTCTCCGACAGGAAGGCGGGCTTTACCTAACAAAAATGGAAACCCAGTCGTTCTTTCCTGGGAGTGCCATAAATAACTTGCACTAGGCTCCAGCACGCGGAAGGGTCCCCTTTAGGGCAGTTAGTGGTCAAGACGGCGTCGACTCTGAAAGACGTGGGTGGCGGATGACAGCTGTGGCGGCATGAAGGTGGTTGCTTTGTCGATACATGAGCGCCTGCAAAACTTGCCGCCACGTCGCGGAGCCTCTGCAGAGATGGGGAGTGGCGATCATCCGAAAGCTCTCCCGGCAGCAACACAGGGGTTCCTAAAGGTTTGTTCAGCTGCGGATGGGGTGCCGTCGGCTCTGGGGCGGTCCTCAACCCGAGGAGGACCCATGGCAGCTGATGTTTCCAGTCCTCGGCGGTGCAGCGGGCCATGAGGGGATGACTACAAGGACCTGTGGAACCGTTCAACCAGGCCGTTGGCGCTGGGTTGTACGCTGTGGTGGTGTGGTGCGTGGTTCCCAGCAGTTGAGCCAGGGCAGACCACAACTCGGAGAGGAAAGCGGGGCCCCTGTCGGTTGTGATGTTCCAAACACGCTTGCTAAGGCTAACCCAACTGGAGAGCAGGGCCTCAGCGCACGCGCTGGCGGTGGCTTCTTGCATGGGCGTGGCCGGGCCAATAAAAATGACGGTCTACCACCGTGAGGAGGTATCTAATCCGCCTGATGGGGAAGGGGCCCGACGGCGTCGATGTGGATGTGGCGGCGGCGCCCTGGCTGGGAACTTCGCCTACCCCGACTGCGTGTGGCGACCCACTTTACTGGTCTGGCACTGCAGGCACTGTTTTGCCCAGGCTGTGGCGTCCTTTTGCACCCCGTGCCAGACGAACTTTTTTGAAAGCAGTTTGGCCGTGGTCCTGCGGAGGGTGTGAGAGGCCGTGAATGATGTCGAATACTTGGCAAGCGGCGTGAGGCTGGAACCAAAAGGTGGGGCTGGCCTGTGCTGATGTCACAGAGCAGGCTGGGGCCAAACATGGGCGAGTCACGTCCGCAAGATAGATGTGATGGCGGTGCGGTATGCTGGGGTTTCTGCGTCAGCGGCCTGTTCTCTGGCAAGGTCCTGGTAATCTACACCAAGCTGCACTGCGTTCAACTCGACTCTGGAGAGGGCGTCTGCTCGGGATTTTTCTTGCCGGGAGGTACCTGACGGAACAGGTAAATTCGGCTATGGCTGAGAGGTGGCGCTGCTGTCTGGAAGACCATCGTCCCCTGCTTTCGTGGCGTGAACCAGTGGCTGGTGGTCTGTGAAGATTGTGAAGGCGTCCCCTCCCAGGAGGAACTTGAAGTGCCGAACCGCAAATGATTACATTGCAGAGTTCCCTGTCAAAGGTGTAAGCGGGACTCTGCGGGACTGAACTTCTTGCTGAAGAAGGCGATGGGCTGGGGCGCCGTTGATGATTTGCTCCAGAACAGCACCATGGCATAACGTTACTGGCGTCTGTCGTCAGCTGGAGCCTTGGGATCCTGGTGTGCCAAGGCGGTTGCCTTGGTGAGGGCGGCCTTCGTCAGGAAAAGGCCTGCTGCTGGCTGGGTCCCCAAGACAGGGACTTTGGTTGACCTTTAGGACTTCCGTCAGGGGGCCGTGGTGTCTTGATCCCGGGATGAACCGCCTGTAGAAGTTTACCATCCCAAGGAACTCCTGGACGGCCTTGATGGAGGTGGGTGTCGGGAACTTGGCTACGGCTGCCACTTTCGATGTAAGAGGGCGGACGCCTGTCGGAGACACCTCGTGACCAGGAATTCTGCTTTCTGGACGCCCGAAGGTACACTTGTCAAAACGGACGACAGGCCGTTTTCTTGGAATGAGCTGGAGGACTGCTTTGATGTGCCTCTGGTGTTCGCTGTGAGACCTGGAAAATATGAGAATGTCGTCTACATTAGCAGACGCTTCTTTTAGGTCCCCAGGATGCTGTCCATGAGCCGCTGGAAGGTGGCCCGGCGTTCCTCAGCCCGAAGGTGGAGAGCAGCGAACACATAGGACCCTGAAGGGCGTGATGATGGCTGTCTTTGGTATGTCCTCTTAGCAACAGGTACCTGGAAATAAGATTTAAGAAGGTCCAATTTAGTGAATATTTTGGCCCCGTGAAAGGAGGCCGTGAGGTCTTGCATATTGGGCAGAGGACAGTGGTCGGGCTCCGTTGCAATGTTGAGCCGCCTGTAGTCGCCAAGGGTCTCCAGGAGCCGTCCGGTTTCTGCACCATGTGGAGGGAGGCCCATGGACTGGAGGCTTTCCTGCAGATGCCCATCTGTTCCATCTCATTTTTCTTTTTCGCCTCCTGAAGGCGCTGAGCAAAGCCTGCGGAAACCGCATATGGGGGCCCTTTAGTCACTATATGGTGGTATATGCCATGTGGCTGGGGCCCGGGGACTTGGCGAAGATGCTTAAACACCTCAGGGAACTCCGACAGAAGGTGTGCATACTGGTGGGGGCGGCGGCGCTGATGGTGGGTCTGGGTCCCGCCGTTAACGGAAGAGACCGGCAGGAGTCGGTATCGAGAGGCGCTTGCCAACGTCGACTAGCAATAAAGTGCGCCAGAAAATCGGCCCCAGTGGCTATTTCCTACGTCCGCGACAATGAAGTCCCAGGAGTAACTCTGGCCAGGATGGAGATCGACAGGAGCCTGGTGCCGTAGGAGAGGATGGGGTTCCGTTGGCGGCCGTCAGGCAAAGGCGGCGGGTCTGGTGTCTGGTTGCGGTCCTCTCTGGATGCTGGGAAGACCGACTTAAAAGGCTCCTGTGTCGACCAGCATCATCCTGCCGGAGACGGTGTCACGTAAAAACCTACTGTTTTTGAGGCCCTGGGTTTTTCGGCTGCCATGGCGGCCTGTCCTGCTGGCGGCGCCACCCGTTTTTGAACGGTTGAACGAGCAGGGCGGCAGGCAGTTTCGGGCGTCCTTTCCAACCACTTGTGGTAGCGACAAGCCGGGGACCTCCGTCTGCTGTGGTTCGGTGGACGTCTGTTGGCGATGGCGTTGACGGGCTGCTCTACGTCCTCTTCAGGCTGGACGGAGCTGACCGGCTGTGTGGCCGGTTTTAGCCGCTGTGAAGCCTTGACGGAGTCTGTGAGGTGTTGTGCCGCCTCTCTGAGGTCCTCGACAGGCATGGTGTAGGGGTGAAAGCGATCTGGTTGCCAACTTCCGGGAGGAGTTTGGCGAAGGAAGATTTCCCGTATGAAGCTTATCTCCTGCCGCTTGTTTGTGCCACCCAAGACTGGTATTGACAGGAGATCTCGACCATGCCAAAGCGTCTCTTGGATTGAGGTCGTGGCGTGGATTATTGGCTAAAGGTCGATGCAGGGGCCGGCCAGGCTCGGCGATGGGCAGGAGCAAGCCGAGGAGGAACTTTTGTGGTGCTGTATGTGAGGGTGTGTGTTTGGTGCTCATCGCGAGATGAGTTTGTTGTACACGTCCTCGGAAGGGCGTTGAGCACTGTGTCGGCCTGTAGGATTTCGTCCGTGAGGTCCGCGATTCTGAAGTGGCTCTCCACCCTGCGCAGCCACATCGATGGGTTCCCCTGCGTGAACGGCAGCTTTACGGTGGCGGCACATGCGATTGTGTTGCCCGGCCGTCGTGTGTTGGGCTGGCTGGTGTGGAGTTGCGGGAGGGCCTCGATGCGGGGCGGCAGAAAATTGATGGGAGGTAGGTAAACCTCGGAGTCGCTGGTCGCGTTTAACTGCATGAAGGAGGGGATATCCGCGTCCATGCTCGCTCTTTGACCCCTTACTGGAGTGGGGTACTTCGCGTTTGTCGCGCACTTTCGTGCGCCGTGTGGTTCCGCTAGTGGCGCTGGTGGCAATACGCCGGCGAGTCGGCAACGCTCAAACGCTGGTTACAGCGCCGTGTTTAGGCCGCTAAGGCGTTTTGGAGAAATCCTGGAGCCAAGACTGAGTTGCCGTGTGAGTCCGCTAATGGCTCGGGATACTCGGGGTCACCACTGTAAGGTGTCAAAGAAACGAGCAGGTAAAGGTTACTGCTACTTTATTACAGATCCAGGCAGCTTATATTGCGGCCGACTGACGCCGGGCCGTGAGAGATAATGGAATTGACTGTGACCTGATGTCGAAACAATAAACAATAATATGCAGTGAACAGTACAAATTACAATACAAAACATACAGAGCTACAATATAGATACAGTCTTGATGCCTGTGAATGAAGAAACATGTGATACACAATGTGTGACATTCGTATAAATACCATAAAGTAAAAATGATTAAAATGCGTGACCTGGCACGTTTTAGGCGTGACTAATTGAGCTTGAAGAAAACGGGAAGTCACCAAAGAAAACAAGCTCAGCGGAGACTTAATTAATGGCGCATTTGTTGAAACACTATCCACATGAATTGGTGACTTTAAAAAAACAACCATAATAAAAAAAGGAAAGTAACTGACAGAACTCCTCCTAAGGGTAAAAAACCTAACATTCCGTTCACAGATAGATCTAGCAAAACCCCAGTCTCGCCCATTAATCAGAAACAGATTACATTAACTGCATCACAAGTGGAAATCCATAGTGTTCCACAATCCAAGACAAATATAAATAACGATTCCCCAAATATGGATAAATCAACTAACTCTTCTGTACTCTCATCACCAAAATCAACGAAGAAACCTTCAATTAAACATCCCACTGAAGAATCAGAAACCCATAAAATTCATCAAATCACACCCACATCAAATCAACCCTCAACAAGACCAAAGAATAATAATAAAAAATAAACCTAAAAATTAAAATCAAAATTTTATACCATCACATCGGAGATCCAAGATACCTATACCAGAAATTCCTAACAAAAATATTTCAGCATCCAATAATGGAAACATAATTGGGACCCAGAGATCAGAACCATTCCTTCAACACTCGGAACGATATATCTTGCGGATGTCAAGAGTTTCATCATAACGTACAATCGTTTACCTAACAAAAATTAAACTATAACCTGAAATTTCATAAATAACTTTACTAGGTTCCGAAAATGCCCTTTAGCATTCCATCAAGATGGCGAACATGCTCGGAATCCTTAAAACTAAAAAAAAAAAAAAACACGATCAAAACTCAAATAGATTTGCTAATAAGGAAATATGAAGAAGAACCAATCAGTGCATCAAATATTCAGCAATCAAACCTAGCTATAAAGAAACCACAAAGTAACACAAACTCCCTTAAAATGTTACGGGATATAGCTAAATCAACAATTAAGTTACAAAACCTAACGCCAATCCCACCAAACAATGACCAATAAAATAATTTAGTGGAACATGAATGGATTTTCCACTCGGCTTTGGCTAAGTGAAATCCAGAGAATACTAAAGGAACAAAACCTATTTGCATATGTCTGCAGCATATTGGTACAACCCCTAAGAACTTTAGAAACTATAAATTAGCTTTCCACTCACCAATAGCGGATGGCAAGCTAGGAACAGCTATATATGTTCATAACGATTCAACTTATGAACCCTTAAATATTGCATCATTGTGATATCAGATGACTGCAATAAAATTGCATATGCCAGACAATCAAATTATCTCTATACTAAATCTATATAATCAGCCAAATTTTAACTCAAACTTTAGTGATTTACCACAAGTACTAAATAATGTAAATGGCCCCCTACTAATAGTAGGCCACTTTAATGCCCATAATCCATTATGGGGCAGCACACATACCAGTAACTTGGCCGGCACAAATATTGAGAATTGCTAAATGATCAGAATTTACATTGCCTGAATGAAAGTGATTCAACAACGTACTTCTCAAAAACTCATTTAACCTTCTCTTCGATAGATGTTTCATTATGCTCACTGGAATTAATCGAAAAATTGGAATGTAGTGTCCTAGACGATTCATACACAAGTAACCACTTTCCAATTGTTTTGAATTATATGAACAACAAAAAACAATCATTTCCCATAAAATATAACTTAATGAAAGCTGATTGGGATAAATATAGTTTACAAACTAGAAATATCCCTCCCTTTCCACTAAATCAAAACAATGATGTCACAAATGATTTCTTTTCCAGTTTTGTAATCAGTGCTGAAGATAAAAGCATCCCCAAAACTTCTTCAATCCCTAATGTATCCCCGTTCCTTGGTGGTCTAACAATTTATCTCTCTTAAATCAAACCAAACACACTCAAGCACGTAATTTGAATAGACTTAAGTCTAGATTAAACGCCCTTAATAAAGGCCCTTGTAATATAAACAAACTAAACAAGATAATAGTTATAAATATAATTACTGATCACATTAAACCACTTTACAATAAATATAATGCAAAGTTTCGAAAAACAATAATATTCGAAAAAGTTCAATCGTGGAAAAATTATATTACGGAGTTGTCACCAAATATTTCAATAAAGGAAATGTGGCACAAAATTCGTAAAATCAATGGTAAACATATAAGACCATCTAGAAGCCCAATACAATATAATGGCAAACTAAATCATAACCTACAAGATATTTCAAATATATTAGTCAAACATATAGAAGATATTAGTGCTTATTCTAATTTAGATGAACACTTCAAAAGAATTAGAACACAAAAAATGAATCACACTTTTTGAAACTGGTGAGGACCTTCATTATAATCAAGAATTCAATATGGGTGAACTTAATTTTGCCCTAAAATCATGTCGCTCATCAGCTCCGGGTCAGGATATGATTTCTTTTGAAATGATCCAAAATTTAGCTACACTACCTAAAGAATTCTTATTAAAATTATATAATAACATATGGCTAAGGCATGTCTTCCCAACTAAGTGGAGACATGCAATAATCATACCCATCAGTAAACCAGGAAAAGACCCTAGCAACCCCACTAATTATAGGCCAATATCACTAACAAGTTGCTTGTGCAAACTGTTGGAGAAAATGGTTAGTTTGAGATTAACAAGTGTCGTAACAAAATACTCAATTTTATCACCTACCCAATCGGGATCAGTAGCAGGTAGATCTACACTAGACCCATTAACTCAGTTAGAAGATCATATTAAAAAAGGATTTAAAAAGAAAAAGCTGACAGTGGCTATTTTCTTTGATATAGAAAAAGCATATGATACCACATGGAGATACAACATAATGCACAAACTCCACAGGTTCGATATTCGAGGTCACCTTCCAATATTTATCAACAATTTTTTAACAAATCGTACATTTCAAGTACACATGGAAAATACATATTCAAATTCCTACATACAAGAGGAGGGTATCCCCCAAGGCAGTGTTTTGAGCTGCATCTTATTTGCCCTGGCAATAGATGATATTACTGTGAACCTGCCTGAGGGTGTACAAAATAGTTTGTATGTGGATGATTTTGTAATATATTATTCAAGTTATTCTCTGAGACATGCTCAAAGAATACTTAATATAGCAACAAATAATATAACCACTTGGACTAACTCAGTAGGTTTCAAGTTGTCGATAAATAAAACAAATGGCATTGTCTTCTGCAAAGACAAAAGATGGTTGAAACAACAAACCAGTAAGTGATATCTTTATAATGAAGAGATAAACATGTGCAATAGTGTTAAATATTTGGGTATAATTTTTGACCAACATTTAAATTGGAAAGATCATATCAAATATATCAAAGCCAAAGGATCTAAAGCCCTTACATTATTAAAGAAAATCTCTCACACCAAATGGGATGCAGGACGAGATACAATGTTAATGTTGTACAATGCAACAGTACTATCAATTATAAATTATAACTGTCCAATTTATTCAACTGCCTCAGAAGCAACTCTGAAATCGCTAGATGCTTTACATCACGAGGGAGTGCATATATATAATAGAATCGAGTCTATAATTAAATAAACTAATTATTTTGATATACGCACAAGGGCATACAGAAAATCACCGATAAAGACAGAGAGAGCAAAACAGAAAAGACGTTAACGAAACTAAGTGATAACAGATGCCGAGTTTAACCGTTCATCACCAGTGACTCAAAAGTGTTTACCCGCACTGCGCTGGGCAAAAAGATGAACTTGACCTCGCCTGGTGACCTCTCGCTCACCATAACATTAACTCGATAACAACCGTTGAACGAATTACATATACAATTAAATGTGAAACATTAATGGAAAAGGGAAGCCCATCTGGACGAAAATCGGGAAAGTTATACCAGATTTAGGCATCGAACCCATACCCATATATACGAAGGCTCTGGAAGCAGAGTCAGTTAGAGAAAAGGCATCAGGCCAGGGAGTGTGCGAGATGTGTGGAGAGGTGACAGTGAAGGCTCGAACAGACTTGTGAACTTATATAAAATTTCTGAATGCCCATAGCGAGTGAAATTCTAAGTCCAAGAATTTTACGATGTGCCTTTTAAGATAAAGACTTGGTCATTGCTACCCATTGAAAGGTGGAAAAGTTAAACAGTTTAAAGACTAAATAAATGTAATTAAGGGGAAACACAAATTTCATTTAACCCAAAATGTATAAAAGAAGAACTTATGAAATATTGAAAGATAGCCGACATCTGAGCACGGAAGTGAAAACAAGCAGTACAACAGACAGTTTATAAGAAGTGCATAGTGCATACCTTCCCCATTACACATATGTACAGGAGCCTTCCGCTCATCTCCAACTGTCTCTATCCTAGCAGAAGCAGGCCAACTGCCTCTAAAATATTACAGAGATCTAATTACTTTAAGAAGAGGCTTATCCCTGCAAGCAGGCACATCTGTATCAAATAAATTTCTCAATAATCAAAATACAAATAATAACCCAAATCAAAACTCATTTATAAAAATAATAATCAAATACTGAATTTACATAACATGATACCCAAATTTACCCAAGAAATAAATCAGATCACACCATGGACACTAAAAAGGGCAAAAATATGCATATATTTATCATATCTTTCAAAAAATATATGTTCAACACAGAAATATATCATCAACATGCAATGGAACACAAGACAGAAGGGTAATCCCTTCGTAATCTATACAGATGGATCAAAAAATGAAGCTGGAGTGGGCTCATCAGCCTATTCAAGTAATGAAACTATCCAAATGGGCCTTCCCCAAATATCATCAGTATTTACAACTGAATTAACACCCATACAATTGGCTCTCCAGATTATATCCAAAAAAGGAATTCCTTCAGCACTCATACTGAGTGACTCAGCAAGTTCAATTGATGCAATAGGATCATTTAAATCAAATAATCACCTTGTCCAAAATATCCAACGGGAAATTCATCAAGTTCATATTTGTTGGATCCCAGCCCATGTAGTCATTGAGGGTAATGAGAAAGCAGATAAAGCTGCTAAATTGGCTTGTACAATCCACCCAACTACTACGAAAGCTCCCATATCAAACTGGCTAGCATCAGTTAAACCTTTAATTTATAGGGATTGGACAAATATACCCCCTCAAAACAAACTAAGACAAATTAAGAACGTAGTTAAAAAGTGGCATTCTTCTACCCAAAACAAAGAATTAATGAAGTAATTTTAACAAGATTCAGAATAGGACATTCCATACTCGCACATGGTCATCTGATGTCAACTCCGCACACAAATCCAATAACTTGTGAAAGATGTAAAATTCCAATAACAATCAAACATATCTTGATTGACTGTCCCAGATGGCAACATGAAAGAAATACTTACAAAATAAATCAATAAAGGATATTCTAGTTGAAGGTAATAACTTTTCAATTAATAATATCGTTCTCTTCTTAAACAAATTTAAATTAATAAATAAAATATAATTTTCCCCTCTGTTTTTCCTCCCTTTTTTTCCCTTTTTTCCCCTCGATTTTTTAATTTATTTTAAATTTTTTCCCATCTTTTATTATTTCTTTCTTTATTTAATTATTTAATTTTTAAATTTTTTATATATTCTTCCCCCCACTTGTTTTTTTATTTTTTCCAGCCGAGAAGAACCCTAAAAGTGTTCAGAGGTCTGTTTAAACAAATCATTTATAAGTAACTACAGACTTTTTGTCGCAGTGCTGTTTAACTGATTTTGTTCTTCCTGTACAGAGACATTTTGTCATAGAAATGATTAACTGTTTTGTTCTTCCTATAGACTTTTTGTAATAGTCCTGTTTAACTGCCTCTGTTCTTCCTGTACGGAGACATTTTGTCATAGTAGTGCTTAACTGTTTTGTTCTTCCTGTACTGAGACATTTTGTCAAAGTATTCCTTGACTGTTTTGTTCATCTTGTACAGAGATATTTTGTCATAGTACTGCTTGACGGTTTTGTTCTTCTTGTACTGAGATATTTTACCATAGTACTGCTTGACTGTTTTGTTCTTCCTTTACTGAGACATTTTGTCACAGTACTGCTTGACTGTTTTGTTCTTCCTGTACAGAGATAGTTTGTCATGATACTGCTTAACCGTTTTGTTCTTCCTGTACAGAGATATTTTGTCATAGTATTGGTTGACTGTTTTGTTCTTCCTGTATTGAGACATTTTGTCATAGTACTGCTTAACTGTTTTGTTCTTACTGTACAGAGACATTTTGCCATAGTACTGCTTGAATGTTTTCTTCTTGTTGTACTGAGATATTTTGTCATAGTACTGCTTGACTGTTTTGTTCTCCCTGCACTCAGAAAATTTGTCATAGCTCTGCTTGGCTGTTTTGTTCTTCATGTACAGAAATATTTTGTCATAGAACTGCTTTACTGTTTTGTCCTTCCTGTGTAGAGACATTTTGTTGTAGTACTGCTTAACTATTTTGCTCTTCCCGTACAGAGACATTTTCTCATAGCACTGCTTAACTGTTTTGTTCTTCTTGTACAGAGATATTTTGTCATAGTACTGCCTAACTGTTTTGTTCTTCCTGTACAGACATTTTGTCATAGTACTTCTTGACTGTTTTGTTCTTCCTGTACAGATATATTTTGTCATTTACTGCTTAACTGTTGTATTCTTTCTGTACAATGACATTTTGTCATAGTACTGCATGACTAATTTGTTCTTCATGTACAGAGATATTTTGTCACAGTACTGGTTAATTGATTTTTCTTCCTGTACAGAGACATTTTGTAATAGTACTGCTTGCCTGTTTTGCTCTCTCTGTACAGGGATATTTTGGCATAGTACTGCTAACTGTTTTGTTCTTACTGTACAGAGATATTTTGTCACAGTACTGCGTGACTGTTTTGTTCTTCCTGTACAGTGATATTTTATTTTATTTTATTTTAAATTTTTTATATATTCTTCCCCCACTCGTTTTTTTTATTTTTCTTCCCAGCCAGAGAAGAACCCTAAAAGGGTTCAGAGGTCTAGTTAAACAAATCATTTATAAGTAACTGCAGACTTTTTGTCGTAGTGCTGTTTAACTGATTTTGTTCCTCCTGTACAGAGACTTTTTGTCATAGTAATGATTAACTGTTTTATTCTTCCTATAGACTTTTTGTAATAGTCCTGTTTAACTGCCTCTGTTCTTCCTGTACAGAGACATTTTGTCATAGTAGTGCTTAACTGTTTTGTTCTTCCTGTATTGAGACACTTTGTCAAAGTATTCCTTGACTGTTTTGTTCATCCTGTACAGAGATATTTTGTCATAGTCCTGCTTGACGGTTTTGTTCTTCCTTTACTAAGACATTTTGTCAAAGTACTGCTTGACTGTTTTGTTCTTCCTGTACAGGGATAGTTTGTAATGGTACTGCTTAACTGTTTTATTCTTCCTGTACAGAGACATTTTGTCATAGTACTGCTTGACTGTTTTGTTCTTCATGTATTGAGACATTTTGTAATAGTACTGCATTACTGTTTTGTTCTTCCTGTGTAGAGACATTTTGTCGTAGTACTGCTTAACTATTTTGTTCTTCCAGTACAGAGACTTTTTCTCATAGCACTGCTTAACTGTTTTGTTCTTCTTGTACAGAGATATTTTGTCATAGTACTGCCTAACTGTTTTGTTCTTCCTGTACAGACATATTGTCATGGTACTTCTTGACTGTTGTGTTCTTCCTGTACAGATATTTTATCATAGTACTGCTTGACTGTTTTGTTCTTCCTATACAGATATAGTTTGTCATTTACAGCTTAACTGTTGTATTCTTTCTGTAAAATGACATTTTGTCATCGTACTGCATGACTGATTTGTTCTTCATGTACAGAGATATTTTGTCACAGTACTGGTTAATTGTTTTTTCTTCCTGTACAGAGACATTTCGTAATAGTACTGCTTGCCTGTTTTGTTCTCTCTGTACAGGGATATTTTGGCATAGTACTGCTAACTGTTTTGTTCTTCCTGTACTGAGACACTTTGTCAAAGTATTCCTTGACTGTTTTGTTCATCCTGTACAGAGATATTTCGTCATAGTACTGCTTGACGGTTTTGTTCTTCTTGTACTGAGATATTTTACTATAGTACTGCTTGACTGTTTTGTTCTTCCTTTACTAAGACATATTGTCAAAGTACTGCTTGACTGTTTTGTTCTTCCTGTACAGGGATAGTTTGTCATGATACTGCTTAACTGTTTTGTTCTTCCTGTACAGAGATATTTTGTCATAGTACTGCTTGACTGTTTTGTTCTTCACGTACAGATTATTTTGTAATAGTACTGCATTACTGTTTTGTTCTTCCTGTGTAGAGACATTTTGTCGTAGTACTGCTTAACTATTTTGTTCTTCCTGTACAGAGACATATTCTCATAGAACTGCTTAACTGTTTTGTTCTTCTTGTACAGAGATATTTTGTCATAGTACTGCCTAACTGTTTTGTTCTTCCTGTACAGACATTTTGTCAAAGTACTTCTTGACTGTTGTGTTCTTCCTGTACAGACATTTTATCTTAGTACTGCTTGACTGTTTTGTTCTTCTTGTACAGATACAGTTTGTCATTTACTGCTTAACTGTTGCATTCTTTCTGCACAATGACATTTTGTCATCGTACTGCATGACTGATTTGTTCTTCATGTACAGAGATATTTTGTCACAGTACTGGTTAATTGTTTTTTCTTCCTGTACAGAGACATTTCGTAACAGTACTGCTTGCCTGTTTTGTGTTCTCTGTACAGGGATATTTTGGCATAGTACTGCTAACTGTTTTGTTCTTACTGTACAGAGATATTTTGTCACAGTACTGCTTAACTTTTGTTCTTCTGTACAGTGATATTTTATTTTATTTTATTTTAAATTTTTTCCCATTTTTTATTAATTTCTTTATTTAATTTTTTAATTTTTACATTTTTTATATTCTTCCCCCACAGAGGTCTAGTTAAACAAATCATTTATAAGTAACTGCAGACTTTTTGTCGTAGTGCTGTTTAACTGATTTTGTTCCTCCTGTACAGAGACTTTTTGTCATAGTAATGATTAACTGTTTTATTCTTCCTATAGACTTTTTGTAATAGTCCTGTTCAACTGCCTCTGTTCTTCCTGTACAGAGACATTTTGTCATAGTAGTGCTTAACTGTTTTGTTCTTCCTGTACTGAGACATTTTGTCAAAGTATTCCTTGACTGTTTTGTTCATCCTGTACAGAGATATTTTTTCATAGTACTGCTTGATGGTTTTGTTCTTCTTGTACTGAGATATTTTACCATAGTACTACTTGACTGTTTTGTTCTTCCTCTACTGAGACATTTTGTCATAGTACTGCTTGACTGTTTTGTTCTTCCTGTATTGAGACATTTTGTCATGATACTGGTTAACTGTTTTGTTCTTACTGTACAAAGACATTATGTCATAGTACTGCTTGAATGTTTTCTTCTTCTTGTACTGAGATATTTTGTCATAGTACTGCTTGACTGTTTTGTTCTCCTTGTACTCAGAAAATTTGTCATATTACTGCTTGACTGTTTTGTTCTTCATGTACAGACATATTTTGTCATAGTACTGCTTTACTGTTTTGTTCTTCCTGTGTAGAGACATTTTGTCGTATTACTGCTTAACTATTTTGTTCTTCCTGTACAGAGACATTTTCTCATAGCACTGCTTAACTGTTTTGTTCTTCTTGTACAGAGATATTTTGTCATAGTACTGCCTATCCTGTACAGAGATATTTTGTCATAGTACTGCTTGACGGTTTTGTTCTTCTTGTACTGAAATATTTTACCATAGTACTACTTGACTGTTTTGTTCTTCCTTTACTGAGACATTTTGTCACAGTACTACTTGACTGTTTTGTTTTTCCTGTATTGAGACATTTTGTCATAGTATTGCTTAACTGTTTTGTTCTTACTGTACAAAGACATTTTGTCATAGTACTGCTGGAATGTTTTCTTCTTCTTGTACTGAGATATTTTGTCATAGTACTGCTTGACTGCTTTGTTCTCCTCGTACTTAGAAAATTTGTCATAGTACTCCTTGACTGTTTTGTTCTTCATGTTCAGAGATATTTTGTCATAGTACTGCTTTACTGTTTTGTTCTTCCTGTATAGAGACATTTTGTCGTAGTACTGCTTAACTATTTTGTTCTTCCTGTACAGAGACATATTCTCATAGCACTGCTTAACTGTTTTGTTCTTCTTGTACAGAGATATTTTGTCATAGTACTGCCTAACTGTTTTGTTCTTCCTGTACAGACATTTTGTCATAGTATTTCTTGACTGTTGTGTTCTTCCTGTACAGACATTTTATCATAGTACTGCGTGACTGTTTTGTTCTTCCTGTACACATATATTTTGTCATTTACTGCTTGATTGTTGTATTCTTTCTGAACAATGACATTTTGTCATCGTACTGCATGACTAATTTGTTCTTCATGTACAGAGATATTTTGTCACAGTACTGGTCAATTGTTTTTTCTTCCTGTACAGAGACATTTTGTAATAGTACTGCTTGTCTGTTTTGCTCTCTCTGTACAGGGATATTTTGGCACAGTACTGCTAACTGTTTATTTCTTACTGTACAGAGATATTTTGTCACAGTACTGCTTGATTCTTTTGTTCTCCTGAACAGTGGTATTTTATTTTATTTTATTTTAATTTTTTCCCATTTTTTTTATTTATTTCTTTATTTAATTATTTAATTTTTTAATTTTTTAGATATTCTTCCCCCACTCGTTTTTTTTCCCAGCGCGAGAAGAACCCTAAAAGGGTTCAGAGGTCTGGTTAAACAAATCATTTATAACTAATTACAGACTTTTTGTTGTAGTGCCGTTTAACTGATTTTGTTCTTCCTGTACAGAGACAGTTTGTCATAGAGATGATTAACTGTTTTGTTCTTCCTATAGACTTTTTGTAACAGTCCTGTTTAACTGCCTCTGTTCTTTCTGTACAGAGACATTTTGTCATAGTAGTGCTTAACTATTTTGTTCTTCCTATACTGAGACATTTTCTCAAAGTATTCCTTACTGTTTTATTCATCCTGTACAGAGATATTTTGTCATAGTACTGCTTGACGGTTTTGTTCTTCTTGTGCTGAGATATTTTACCATAGTACTGCTTGACGGTTTTGTTCTACCTTTACTGAGACATTTTATCACACTACTGCTTGACTGTTTTGTTCTTCCAGTACAGGGATAGTTTGTCATGATACTGCTTAACTGTTTTGTTCTTCCTGTACAGAGATATTTTGTTATAGTACTGCTTGACTGTTTTGTTCTTCTTGTACTGAGACATTTTGTTATAGTACTGCTTAACTGTTTTGTTCTTGTACAGAGATATTTTGTCATAGTACTGCCTAACTGTTTTGTTCTTCCTGTACAGACATTTTGTCATAGTACTTCTTGACTGTTGTGTTCTTCCTGTACAGACATTTTATCATAGTACTGCTTGGCTGTTTTGTTCTTCCTGTACAGATATATTTTGTCATTTACTGCTTAACTGTTGTATTCTTTCTGTACAATGACATTTTGTCATAGTACTGCATGACTAATTTGTTCTTCATGTACAGAGATATTTTGTCGCAGTACTGGTTAATTGTTTTTTCTTCCTATACAGAGACATTTTGTAATAGTACTGCTTGCCTGTTTTGCTTTCTCTGTACAGGGATATTTTGGCATAGTACTGCTAACTGTTTTGTTCTTACTGTACAGAGATCTTTTGTCACAGTAGTGCTTGACTGTTTTGTTCTCCCTGTACTCAGAAAATTTGTCACAGTACTGCTTGACTGTTTTGTTCTTCCTGTACAGTGATATTTTATTTTATTTTATTTTAAATATTTTCCCATGTTTTATTATTTATTTCTTTATTTAATTATTTAATTTTGTATATTTTATTTTTTTTATATATTCTTCCCTCACTCGTTTTTTTATTTTTTTTCCACCCCGAGAAGAACCCTAAAAGGGTTCAGAGGTCTGGTTAAACAAATCATTTATAACTAACTACAGACTTTTTGTCGTAGTGCTGTTTAAGTTATTTTGTTCTTCCTGACAGAGACATTTTGTCACAGTAATGATTAACTGTATTGTTCTTCCTATAGACTTTTTGTAATAGTCCTGTTTAACTGGCTCTGTTCTTCCTGTACAGAGACTTTTTGTCAAAGTATTCCTTTGACTGTTTTGTTCATCCTGTACAGAGATATTTTGTCACAGTACTGCTTCACAATTTTGTTCTTCCTGTACTGAGATATTTCACCACACTACTGCTTGACTGTTTTGTTCTTCCTTTACTGAGACATTTTGTCACAGTACTGCTTGACTGTTTTTTTCTTCCTGCACAGTGATAGTTTGTCATGGTATTGCTTAACTGTTTTGTTCTTCTGTAAAGTCACCACATCGGCGCCAGGAGCGTTTCTTCAAAGGCGCCATTAATTAAGTCTCCGCTGAGCTTGTTTTCTTTGGTGACTTCCCATTTTCTAAAAAGCTCAATTAGTCATGCCTAAAACGTGCCAGGTCACGCATTTTAATCATTTTTACTTTATGGTATTTATGTCGAATGTCACACATTGTGTATCACATGTTTCTTCATTCACAGGCATCAAGACTGTATCCATATTGTAGCTCTGTATGTTTTGTATTGTAATTTGTACTCGTTCACTGCATATTTTGTTTATTGTTTCGACCTCAGGTCACAGTCAATTCCATTGTCTCTCGCTGACCCGGCGTTCAGTCCTGTACAATATATTGCCTGGATCTGTAATAAAGTAGCAGTAACTTTTACCTGCTCGTTTCTTTGACACCTTACAGTGGTGACCCCCGGAGTATCCCGGAGCCATTAGCGGACTCACACGGCGACTCAGTCTTGGCTCCAGGATTTCTCCAAAACGCTCTTAGCGGCCTAAACACGGCGCTGTAACCAGCGTTTGGGCGTGCTGACTCGTCGGCTTGCCCCACCAGCGTCACTAGCGGAACCACACGGCGCGCACGAAAGTGCGTTTGACGTTTTTACCCCACTCCAGTAAGGGGTCAAAGGAGCGAGCATGGACGCGGATATTCCTTCATGCAGTTAAACGGACCCGCGGACTGTTTACCTACCTCCCATCATTTAGCCCGCCCCCCGCATCGAGGCCCTCCGCAACTCCACACCAGCGCCCGAACAGGGGTACGGCGGCGGGCAACACAATTGGCCGCCCTCACCGTAAAGCTGCCGCCGTTTACGCAGGGGAACCCATCGGCGTGGCTGCGCAGGGTGGAGAGCCACTTCAGAATTGCGGACCTCAGGACGAAATCCTACAGGCCGACACAGTGCTCAACGCCCTTCCGGAGGACGTGTACAGAAAACTCATCTCGCGGTACCGAAACACACACCCTCACATACAGCACCACAAAAAGTTCCTCCTCGAAGCTTGCTCCCTGCCCATCGCCGAGTGGGCCGCCCGACTGTTATCGACCTTGCCATAAATCCACGCCACGACCTCAATTCAAGAGACATTTTGGGGCATGGTACTAGATCTCCTGTCAATACCAGACTTGGGTGGACAAACAAGCGGCAGGGAGATAACTTGCGGAAATCTACCTTCGCCAACTCCTCCCGGAGGTATATTTTGCAACCAGATCGCTCAACCCTACACCATGCCTGTCGAGGACCTCATAGAGACATGGCGCAACACCTCACAGACTCCGTCAAGGCAACAGCGGCTAAAACCGGCCACAGCCGGTCAGCTCCATCCAGCCTGAAGACACAGAGCAGCCCGTCAACGCCATCGCCAACAGACGCCCACCGAACCACAGCAGATGGAAGGTCCCGGGCTTCTGTCGCTACCACAAGTGGTTGGAAAGGACGCCCGAAACTGCCTGCCGCCCTGCTCGTTCAACCGTTCAAAAAGCGGGGTGGCGGCGGCCAGCAGGACAGGCCGCCATGGCAGCCGAAGAACCCAGGGCCTCAAAACAGTAGGGTTTTACGTCCGCGACACCGTCTCCGGCAGGATGATGCTGGTCGACACAGGATATTTTTAAATCGGTCTTCCCAGCATCCAGAGGACCGCAACCAGACACCAGACCCGGCATTTTGCTTCCTGACGGCCGCCAACGGAACCCCCATCCTCTCCCACGGCACCAGGCTCCTGCCGATCTCCATCCTTGGCCAGAGTTATTCCTGGGACTTCATGTCTGGACATAGGAACCCCACTCCTGAGGGCCGATTTTTGGCGCGCCCGGCCTGCTTCGGCGTGGCAGCGCCTCCTCGATACCGACTCCTGCCGGTCTCTCCGTTCTTAGCGGGACCCAGACCCACCATCAGCGCCCGTTTCGCCCCCCACCAGTATGCACACCTACTGTCGGAGTTCCTGAGGTATTTAAGCCCGAGCCAGCCAAGTCCCCAGGGCCCCAGCCAAGCACGGCATATACCACCATATAGTGACTAAAGGGCCCCGACACATTTGTTCCGCAGGCTTCCCCCTCAGCGCCTTCAGGAGGCGAAAAAAGCAGCGGAGATGGAACAGATGGGCATCTGCAGGAAAGCCTCCAGTCCATGGGCCTCCCCCTCCACATGGTGCAGAAACCGGACGGCTCCTGGAGACCCTGCTGGCGACTAACAGGCGGCTCAACATTGCAACGGAGCCCGACCACTACCCTCTGCCCAACATGCAAGACCTCACGGCCTCCTTTCACGGGGCCAAAATATTCACTAAATTGGACCTTCTTAAATCTTATTTCCAGGTACCTGTTGCGCCAGAGGACATACCAAAGACAGCCATCATCACGCCCTTCGGGTCCTATGTTTTGTTCTTCTCCACCTTCGGGCTGAGAACGCGGGGCCACCTTCCAGCTGCTCATGGACAGCATCCTGGGGACCTAAAATTCTGTGTCTGCTACGTCGACGACATTCTCATATTTTCCAGGTCTCACAGCGAACACCAGAGACACATCAAAGCAGTCCTCCAGCACCTCCAAGAGAACGGCCTCGTCGTCCGTTTCGACAAGTGTACCTTCGGCGTCCAGAAAGCAGAATTCCTGGGTCACGAGGTGTCTCCGACAGGCGTCCGCCCTCTTACATCGAAAGTGGCAGCCATGCCAAGTTCCCGACACCCACCTCCATCAAGGCCGTCCAGGAGTTCCTTGGGATGGTAAACTTTCTACAGGCGGTTCATCCCGGGATCGCGCACACCACGTCCCCCTGACGGAAGTCCTAAAAGGTCAACCAAAGTCCCTGTCTTCTTGGACCCAGCCAGCAGCAGGCCTTTTCCCTGACGCCAGGCCGCCCTCACCAAGGCAACCGCCTTGGCACACCAGGATCCCAAGGCTCCCCTCCAGCTGACGACAGACACCAGTAACGAAATTTTAGTGCGGTGCTGTTCTGGAGCAAATCATCAACGGCGCCCCAGCCCATCGCCTTCTTCAGCAAAAGTTCAGTCCCGCAGAGTTTTACAGCACCTTTGACAGGGAACTCTGCGCTGATGTACGCGCAGTTCGGCACTTCAAGTTCCTCCTGGAGGGGATATTTCACAATCTTCACAGACCACCAGCCACTGGTTCACGCCTTCACGAAGCAGGGGACGCATGGTCTTCCAGACAGCAGCGCCACCTCTCAGCCATAGCCGAATTTACCTGTTCTGTCAGGTACCTCCCGGCAAGAAAAATCCGTAGCAGACGCCCTCTCCAGAGTCGAGTTGAACAGTGCAGCTTGGTGTAGATTACCAGGACCTTGCCAGAGAACAGGCCGCTGACGCAGAAACCCCAGCATACCGCACCGCCATCACATCCCTCAAGTGGCGGGACGTGACCCTCGCCCCGGAGGCCCCAGCCTGCTCTGTGACATCAGCACAGGCCAGCCCCGCCCTTTGGTTCCAGCCTTAAATTGCCAGGTATTCGACATAATTCACGGCCTCTCACACCCCTCCGGCAGTCACGGCCAAACTGCTTTCAAAAAGTTCGTCTGGCACGGGGTGCAAAAGGACGCCACAGCCTGGGCAAAACAGATATTTGCCTGCAGTGCCAGACCAGTAAAGTGGGTCGTCACACGCAGTCGGGGTAATTTTTCCCACAGCCAGGGCGCGCCGCCACATCCACATCGACGTCTTTCGGGCCCCTTCCCCCATCAGGCGGATCCAGATACCTCCTGACGGTGGTAGACCGTTCGGCGAGGTGGCCCGAAGCCACACCCATGCAAGAAGCCACCGCCAGCGGCGTGCGCTGAGGCCCTGCTCTCCAGTTGGGTTAGCTGCCTGGCATCCGGACCACATCACAACCGACAGGCCGTTTTGTTCTTCTCTCCGAGTTGTGGTCTGCCCTGGCTCAACTGCTGGGAACCACGCACCACACCACCACAGTGTTACAACCCTGGCCAAGACATTTGGTCGAACGATTCCACAGGTCCCTAAAGTCATCCCTCATGGCCCGCTGCACCGCCGAGGACTGGAAACATCAGCTGCCGTGGGTCCTCCTCGGGTTGAGGACCGCCCCAGAGCCGACGGCACCCCATCCGCAGCTGAACAAAACCTGGGAACCCCTCGTGGTGCCGGGAGAGCTCGTGACGGATGAACGCCACTCCCCATCACTGCAGAGGCTCTGCGGCGTGGCGGCAAGTTAAGCCCCTTGCAGGCGCTCATACATCGACAAAGCAACCACCTTCATGCCGCCACAGCTGTCATCCGCCACCCACGTCTTCGTCAGAGTCGATGCCGTCCGTCCACCACTAACTAAGCCCTACAGGGGACCCTTCGCGTGCTGGAGCGGAACAGCAAGGCGTTCCAGCTGGCACTCCCAGGCAAGAACGACTGGGTTTCCATAGACCGGCTAAAGCCCGCCTTCCTGTCGGAGAGTCCCGGCAGCGACGCAGCACCCTTCCGAGAACCGCACTCCAGCACGCTTGCCTGTTTGCGGCCGCCCCAGGAAGGGACTGCCCAACCAGCAGCCTCACACAGGCGGGAGGCTCCTCCGTTATCTTAAGGAGCTGCGGCACCCTTTGTCCCAGCAGATACAGGGATTAGTCAGACGCGTCCCCTTGTCTTGGGAGTATTTGTAAAGTCACCCCATCGGCGCCAGGATAGCGTTTCTGGCGCCATTAATTAAGTCTCCGCTGAGCTTGTTTTCTTTGGTGACTTCCCATTTTCTTCAAGCTCAATTAGTCACGCCTAAAACGTGCCAGGTCACGCATTTTAATCATTTTTACTTTATGGTATTTATACTTGAATGTCACACATTGTGTATCACATGTTTCTTCATTCACAGGCATCAAGACTGTATCCATTTTGTTCTTCTGTATGTTTTGTATTGTAATTTGTACTCGTTCACTGCATATTATTGTTTATTGTTTCGACCTCAGGTCACAGTCAATTCCATTGTCTCTTGCCCAGAAACATTCAGTCGGCCGCAATATAAGCTGCCTGGATCTGTAATAAAGTAGCAGTAACTTTTACCTGCTCGTTTTTTGACACCTTACACTTCCTGTACAGAGATATTTTGTCATAGTACTGCTTGACTGTTTTGTTCTTCCTGTATTGAGACATTTTGTCATAGTACTGCTTAACTGTTTTGTTCTTACTGTACATAGACATTTTGTCATAGTACTACTTGAATGTTTTCTTCTTTTTGTACTGAGATATTTTGTCATAGTATTGCTTGACTGTTTTGTTCTTCCTGTACTCAGAAAATCTGTCATAGTACTGCTTGACTGTTTTGTTCTTCATGTATAGAGATATTTTGTCATAGTACTGCTTTACTGTTTTGTTCTTCCTGTGTAGAGACATTTTGTCATAGTACTGCTTAACTATTTTGTTCTTCCTGTACAGAGACATTTTCACATAGCACTGCTTAACTGTTATGTTCTTTTTGTACAGAGATATTTTGTCATAGTACTTCTTGACTGTTGTGTTCTTCCTGTACAGACATTTTGTCATAGTACTTCTTGACTGTTGTGTTCTTCCTGTACAGACATTTTAGCATAGTACTACTTGACTGTTTTGTTCTTCCTGTACAGATATATTTTGTCATTTACTGTTTAACTGTTGTATTCTTTCTGTACAATGACATTTTGTCATAGTACTGCACGACTAATTTGTTCTTCATGTACAGAGATATTTTGTCACAGTACTGGTTAATTGTTTTTTATTCCTGTACAGAGACATTTTGTAATAGTACTGCTTGCCTGATTTGCTCTTTCTGGACAAGGATATTTTGGAATAGTACTGCTGTTTTGTTCTTACTGTACAGAGATATTTTGTCACAGTACTGCTTGACTGTTTTGTTCTTCCTGTACATTGATATTTAATTTTATTTTATTTTAAATTTTTCCATTTTTTATTATTATTTCTTTATTTAATTATTTAATTTTTAAATTTTTTATATATTCTTCCCCCACTCGTTTTTTTTTTTTTTTTTCCCAGCCCGAGAAGAACCCAAAAAGGGTTCAGAGGTCTGGTTAAACACATCATTTATAAATAACTACAGATTTTTTGTCGTTGTGCTGTTTAACTGATTTTGTTCTTCCTGTACAGAGACATTTTGTCATAGAAATGATTAAGTGTTTTGTTATTCCTATAGACTTTTACTAATAGTCCTGTTTAACTGCCTCTGTTCTTCCTGTACAGAGACATTTTGTCATAGTAGTGCTAAACTGTTTTGTTCTTCCTGTACTGAGACATTTTGTCAAAGTATTCCTTGACTGTTTTGTTCTTCCTGTACAGAGATATTTTGTCATAGTACTGCTTGACGGTTTTGTTCTTCTTGTACTGAGATATTTTACCATAGTACTGCTTGACTGTTTTGTTCTTCCTTTCCTGAGACATTTTGTCACAGTACTGCTTGACTGTTTTGTTCTTCCTGTACAGGGATATTTTGTCATGATACTGCTTAACTGTTTTGTTCTTCTTGTACAGAGATATTTTGTCATAGTACTGCCTAACTGTTTTGTTCTTCCTGTACAGACATTTTGTCACAGTACTTCTTGACTGTTTTGTTCTTCCTGTACAGACATTTTATCATAGTACTGCTTGACTGTTTTGTTCTTCCTGTACAGATATATTTTGTCATTTACTGCTTAACTGTTGTATTCTTTCTGTACAATGACATTTTGTCATAGTACTGCATGACTAATTTGTTCTTCATGTACAGAGATATTTTGTCACAGTACTGGTTAATTGTTTTTTCTTCCTGTACAGAGACATTTTGTAATAGTACTGCTTGCCTGTTTTGCTCTTTCTGGACAAGGATATTTTGGAATAGTACTGCTGTTTTGTTCTTACTGTACAAAGATATTTTGTCATAGTACTGCTTGACTGTTTTGTTCTTCCTGTACATTGATATTTAATTTTATTTTATTTTAAATTTTTCCCATTTTTTTATTTATTTCTTTATTTAATTATTTAATTTTTAAATTTTTATATATTCTTCCCCCACTTGTTTTTTTATTTTTTTTCCCAGCCCGAGAAGAACCCAAAAAGGGTTCAGAGGTCTGGTTAAACAAATCATTTATAAATAACTACAGATTTTTTGTCGCTGTGCTGTTTAACTGATTTTGTTCTTCCTGTACAGAGACATTTTGTCATAGAAATGATTAAGTGTTTTGTTCTTCCTATAGACTTTTTGTAATAGTCCTGTTTAACTGCCTCTGTTCTTCCTGTACAGAGACATTTTGTCATAGTAGTGCTAAACTGTTTTGTTCTTCCTGTACTGAGACATTTTGTCAAAGTATTCCTTGACTGTTTTGTTCTTCCTGTACAGAGATATTTTGTCATAGTATGGCTTGACGGTTTTGTTCTTCTTGTACTGAGATATTTTGCCATAGTACTGCTTGACTGTTTTGTTCTTCCTTTCCTGAGACATTTTGTCACAGTATTGCTTGACTGTTTTGTTCTTCCTGTACAGGGATATTTTGTCATGATACTGCTTAACTGTTTTGTTCTTCTTGTACAGAGATATTTTGTCATAGTACTGCCTAACTATTTTGTTCTTCCTGTACAGACATTTTGTCATAGTACTACTTGACTGTTGTGTTCTTCCTGTACAGACATTTTATCATGTACTGCTTGACTGTTTTGTTCTTCCTGTACAGATATATTTTGTCATTTACTGCTTAACTGTTGTATTCTTTCTGTACAATGACATTTTGTCATAGTACTACATGACTAATTTGTTCTTCATGTACAGAGATATTTTTTCACATTACTGGTTAATTGTTTTTCCTTCGTGTACACAGACATTTTGTAATAGTACTGCTTGCCTGTTTTGCTCTTTCTGTACAGGGATATTTTGGCACAGTACTGCTAACTGTTTTGTTCTTACTGTACAGAGATATTTTGTCACAGTACTGCTTAACTGTTTTGTTCTTCCTGTACAGTGATATTTTGTCATAGTACTGCCTAACTGTTTTGTTATTACTGTACAGAGGCATTTTGTCATAGTACTACTTGACTGTTATGTTCTTCCCATAGAGAGATATTTTCTTATAGTACTGCTTAACTGTTTCGTTCTTCCTGTACAGAGATATTTTGTCATAGTACGGCTTGACTATTTTTTTCTTCCTATCCAGAGATATTTCGTCATAGTACTGCTTGACTGTTTTGTTGTTCCTGTACAGAGATGTTTTGTCACAGTACTGGTTGACTTGTTTTTTTCTTCCTATAGAGAGATATTTGGTCACAGTACTACTTGAGTGTTTTTTTTCTTTCTGTACAGAGACATTTTGTCACAGTACACCTTGACTGTTTTGTTCTTCATGTACAGAGGCATTTTGTCATAGTATTGTTCAACTGTTTTGCTCTTCCTGTACTGGGACATTTTGTCATAGTCCTGCTTTACTGTTTTGTTCTTCCTGTACAGAGACATTTTGTCACAGTACTGCTTGACTGTATTGTTCTTCCTGTACAGACATTTTGTCATAGTACTACTTGACTGTTTTGTTCTTCCTGTAGTGACATATTTTTCCATAGTACTGCTTGCCTGTTTTGTTCTTCCTGTACATAGACAATTTGTCATAGTAATGCTTGACTGTTTTGTTCTTCCTGTATACAGATATTTTGACATAATTCTGCTTAACTGTTTTGTTCTTCCTGTACGGAGATATTTTATCATAGCACTGCTTGACTGTTTTGTTCTTCCTGTACAGTGACATTTTGTCATAGTACTGCTTGGCTGTTTTGTTCCTCCTGTACAGAGATATTTTGTCATAGTAATGCTTAACTATTTTGTTCTTTTGTACAGAGATATTTTGCCATAGTACTGCTTAACTGTTTTGTTCTTATTTTACATACATTTTCGTCATATTACTCTTTAGCTGTTTTCTGTTCTTTCTGTACAGAGATATTTTGTCATTGTACTGCTTGACTGTTTTTTCCTCCTGTACAGAGATATTTTGTCATAGTACTGCTTAATTGTTTTGTTCTTCGTGTACAGAGGTGTTTTGTCACAGTACTGCTTAACTGTTTTGTTCTTCCTGTACAGAGACATTTTGTTACACTACTGCCAAATTGTTTTGTTCTTCCTGTACTGAGATATTTGTCATATTACTGCTTAACTGTTCCGTGATTCCTGTGCAAAGACATTTTGTCATAGTAGTGCTTGAGTGTTTTGTTCTTCCTGTACAGAGTATTTTGTCATAGTACTGCCTAACTGTTTTGATCTTCCTGTACAGAGACATTTTGTGTTTTTCCTGTACAGTGACATTTTGTAATAGTACTATTTAACTCTTTTGTTCTTCCTGTACTTAGAAATTTTGTCATAGTGCTGCTTAACTGTTTTGTTCTGATTGTACAGAGATAGTTTGTCATAGTACTGCTTGACTGTTTTGTCCTTCCTGTGCAGAGACGTTTTTTCATCATACTGCTTGAATGTTTTGTTTTTCCTGTACAGAGGTATTTTATCATAGTACTGTTTTGTTCTTACTGTACAGAGATTTGTCATTGTCCTGCTTGTCTGTTTTGTTCTTTTTTAAAGAGATATTTTGTTATTTACTGTTTAAATGTTTTGTTCTGCCTGTACAGAGACATTTTGTCACAGTACTACTCGACTGTTTTGCTCTCTCTGTACAATGATATTTTGTCATAGTCCTGCTTGACTGTTTCGTTCTTCGTGTTAAGAGACATTTTATCATAGTACTGCTTGACTGTTTTGTTCTTCCTGTACAAATACATTTTATCCTAGTACTGCTTGACTTTTTTGTTCTTGCTGTACAGAAACATTTTGTCATAGTACTGCTTGACTGTTTTGTTTTTCCTGTACAGAGACATTTTGTCATAGTATTGCTTGGCTGTTTTGTAGACATTTTGTCATAGTACTGCTTAATTGTTATGTTCTTCCTGTGCAGAGACATTTTGTCATACTGCTACTTAACTGTTTTATTCTTCCTGTACAGGGACATTTTATCATAGTAGTGCCTGACTGTTTTCTTCTTCATGTGCAGAGATATTTTGTCAAAGTACTGCTTAACTGTTGTGTTCTTCCAGTACAAAGGTATTTCGTCATAGTATTGCTTGACTATTTTGTTCTTCCTGTATAGAGACATTTTGTTATAATACTCTTGACTGTTTTTTTCTTACTGTACAGACATTTTGTCATAGTACTGCTTGACTGTTTTGTTCTTCCTGTAGAGATATTTCGTCATAGTGCTGCTTAACTGTTTTGTTCTTGCTGTACAAAAATGTTTTGTCATAGTACTGCTTAACTGTTTTTGTTCTTTCTGTACAGAGACATTTTGTCAGTAATGCTTAACTGTTTTCTTCTTCCTATACAGAGATATTTTGTCTTAGTACTGCTTAACTGTTTTGATCTTAGTGTACAGAGATTTGTCATAGTACTGCTTGACTGTTTTATTCTTCATGTACAGAGATATTTTGTTATAGTACTGCTTGACTGGTTTTGTTCTTCTTGTACTGAGATATTTTACCATAGTCAGGCTCGACTGTTTTGTTCTTCCTTTACTGAGACATTTTGTCATAGTGCTGCTTGACTGTTTTGTTCTTCCTGTACAGAGATAGTTTGTCATGATACTGCTTAACTGTTTTGTTCTTATTGTACAGAGATATTTTGTCACAGTACTGCTTGAATGTTTTATTCTTTTTGTACTAAGATATTTTGTCATAGTACTGCTTGACTGTTTTTGGGGCCTCTGGCCCTCATCATCGAGAGACATTATCTCCTCAATACTCAGTTTTCTCACGGGAGAGAGAATTTTGTCGCTACTCCTTCAATCGTTTTATTTCCTCTCACAAAAATTCATTTTTCAAACAGCTTTGGGAGAACTGTAACAGGTTCCACAGTTCTTTTATAATTCCCAGTTCACTCAAAAATTCACAATAACGGTACAAACAAGATACAAAACACAATTGGTACATCAATTTACAACTTCAATATAAAAATAGCAAGAAACTCTGAAAAGTTTTGGGCATAAATACTGACACAGCACAGGGAATGGGAACTGCTTGCTAACTGTTTTGTTAAAGGGGCAAAACAATAATTTTTTACAACACAAACACATATATTTTGATTAAACACACTCCACAATTGTCATATAAGTAAAGTTTAGCAATGTCAGTAATCTACTTAAATTTCCACATATTAATACAATTAAACAAATGTTTTGTTCTTTTGTACGCTAAACGACATTTTAACAAACGTAAACACAAGATCGAGTATTCTTTTGGACAAAAACATACATTTAACATCCTCCCCACCATAGAGTGTCTCAGCACTCCTATCATCATAAGAACCTCCACTTTTGTTCATAACCTGAAAATTACAAGTCAAGTTTAACAGGTACTTTAACAGATCTCCCCCTTTTGTTTTTACCTACAGTAGACTCAGTGATTGTTTCAACTGGGTCCATGGGATCCCCTACAACTGGATTTTCTTTTATTATTTCATCAGGGAATTACAAACACTTTCCTCACTGATATCTGAAATCTCCAAATTGTATAGGTTTTGAACTTCTAGTTACAAATCCACGTTTATTTTAACCTTGGCACTTCTTCACCATTCCATCCTTTCCAGGGTACAACTCAGTAATAACTCCAAGTGGCCACAGCAGCCTAGGCACTCTTTCTTCCTTTACTATTACAACAGAACATTTTGTTAAATTACAATTAGTTTTGAACCCCTTTACCATGCAAGGCAGGTTTCTTGGTACTCGGATTGCCAGATGTTCCAGAATTTCTCCAACTGACTCAGACGCACAGCCTCTCTCACACACAAATCCTTTGAGGTCACACCTGAGGCAGAGTCATCTGCCAGTTCCACCTGAAAACCTGCTGAACGACCAATAAGAAAATGAGATGGAGTAGGGGATTAGCAACATCAGGTTCTTCACCTACAAATGTCAAGGGTCTAGAATTGATACATGCCTCCACCTCATGAAGAGTGGTTTCTAATTCACTCCTAGACAATGTTTTGTGCCCAACGTCTTTCTCAACGCAACCTTCACGGATCTAATGAGACATTTTCCCACCAGCCTCCCCACTGTTTTGTTCATTAGGTACAATAAACTTCCATTGGGGGCCATGGGGCCATAATGTTGCTTCAACAGGTTGGAGACACCTGTAAAAGGTTTTAGCATTGTCAGAGTAGAACACAGAAGGTACCCCACGTCAGAGTAAATTTTGACGAATTGCCAAGTTGCAATCAGTAACCGAGAGAGACTCAGTAAGCTCTAGGTGGACAGCTCTGACAACAGCACAAGTAAAGAGAAGAAGATACAACTTCTTGGAGGGAAATCAACACAAAATAAGGGACCAGCAAAGTCTAGACCTGTAACAGTGAAAGGGAGGGGCAGTTTTGACTCTTAACTCAGGAAGGGGAGCCACCGGCTGGGAACAGGCCTTGGCTTCACATCTTTTGACACATTCTCTGCAAACCCTCTTAGCAATCTGACGAAGACGAATGATCCAATAATTGTTTTCAGAGTGAAACAAGACACAACAACACCAGCATGTTTAAGCAATCCATGCTTGAAACTGAACCAACAACAAGCAACGTAAGTACCAGGGACAATGATAGGGTGCTTACTCTCAAAACTCAATTTTTGGCATTCTCTGCGCTGTTTTATTCTCAGCAACCCTTCCTCATCTAGATAAGGATCAAGTTTGACCAAAGGGGACCCCTTAGGAGGGGGTTGAGACAAAGCCAGAGCATTTATTTCTCTTGCAAAGGCCTCTCTTTGAGCACAGTAGAGCAGTTTGTTCTTGGCTTTCATCAATTCTCCATAAGTCATAGGGACCGCCAGCTTTAAGGGATGAAGCTTTACAATTACCAACAAATCTTAACACCCAACCTACTATATTTGAGCCTTCCTGGAAAGGAGCTCCATCGGGAAAACTCAAACAAGGGCAGATCAGACTCAACTGCAACACAAACAGTGTCTGTTTCACATTGCTCTTCTCGTGGGAATCCCTCTTTTCGCATCTTCCTTAAGTAGGAGAGATGAGGTTTTGCCAAGAAGGACCCACTAACCAAACATCAGACTGTTGAGTTGCTCCTGTATAAACACCTCTTTATCAGGGTCTGCTTGGGTTGTCCTTTTTCAGGACAATGTTGCCAACAAGATGGTGGAGTCAATCCTTGAATTTCCACAACTCTGTTGGCTACAAAGGTTTTCCATCTATCGGTTCTCCTTTAATCCATTTTGGCAACAGTGGAATCAGTCCAACATCGAACTGAAACCTCCTGGACCAGCCGCAACGCAGACTTCACAAATACGACCAGTCTAGCACACAATAAGGCACCAAGTAATTCTAGCCTGGGAGGGAAACTTTCTTTATAGGGCTACCTTACTCTAGCAGCAATCAATGTTACCTTGAAATTACCCTTTCTGGCACTCTCACATTTTTTTACCCCCTTTCCGGACGCATCACCAAAGGCATGAAGTTCAATAGCAGGGAGTTTTCTCTCCAGGACAATTCTGAAAATAAGTAACGATTAATTCTCAATGATTCAAGTACAGAAAGTCCTACTACCCACAACTTAACTCTGCCTTGCATAGCCTCAGGTAATGGTTCATCCCAGTCTAGACCTAATCTCCAGATTTCTTGAAATAGCATTTTTGCATGCATAACACTGGGACATATGAACCCCAAGGGGTCAAAACATCGAGCAATTAGGCTTAACACATTTCTTTTAGTACAAACAATATCCCCAAAGGGATCTACATTCTCTACCTTAAATGTAAAACAGTCCGAGGAGGAATGTTTTGTAAGCCTAACACCTTTACACCTTCTACAATAGAATCCTCTGTCATGGGCAAGGTTTTATAATTAGAAGTACACTTTGATAGGCACATACCAGCCTTCTTCAACATACCACAGGCTTCATCAAATCTTGCACAGGCTTCAGCAGGGTTTTCAGCCCCAGAAAGCCAGTCATCAACATACAGATTCTCAACTGCAATTCAGAAACCACCTCTGAGGGAGGGTATTTCTTTAAATGAAATTTCAAGGTGGCATTCAACAAAAAGGGACTGCTCTTATTTCCAAAGGGTACTTTTTACAAAACGGAAATGTTTTACAATATTTTTTCTTCAACAAAAATTTTGAACATCACGGTCCTCCCTCCTCACCTTAATTTGAAGGAAAGCCTTTGTAATATCAGCAGTTAAGGCCACCTTCCATCTTCTAAACCTCAGTAAAACTTCTACTAAATCTGGGTTTAAGGAAGGACCACTTTCTAAACAGTCATTTAGGGACACACCATTACTGTTTTGAGCTGACCCATTAAACACAGGCCTGATTTTTGGTGGAGATAGTCTGCCTCCCGCACCACAGGTCTATGAGGCAAATAGAACACTGGGTACCCACCCTCCAACTGATGGGGTGGGATCTCTTCTATAATACCTTTTTTTCATACTCTTCAAACACTGTATAATATTGTTCCTGCAGACCAGGGTCCCTATCTAACTTACTTGACTCAGATTATCCAATCTTCTCAAGGCATGGTGTTTGTTATCAAGTAACTTTAACTTTACAGACTCTGATTTCCTGGAAGGGCCACCTCATAACAGCCTTCCTTGTAACTACCAATTTCTCAAATTGCACCAGAATAGGGTCAGGCTTAATATAGCGTCAGAACGTGGTTCCTGGGCTTGAATACCTACAGATCCTAAATCCCAAAAAGTTACTCAAGCTATCTTCCTGAAAATTAGAAAATGTTAACAGTTGCACACCTACATCACAGTTATCTTTGGACCTGTTTTGAGGATCCAGACAAAACCCAACCAAAAACAGTCTCCTGGGCTACAAGCCCTTCATGACACACAATTTTGTTAGGAGCATCAGCTTCCAATACAAATCTAATCCAATCAACATATCCACCTGTATCTTTCGGTTGGATCCATACTCATCAGCTAGGTTAAGATGCGCAAAGGGCTCTAAGCACTTGGGATCCACCTTGGTCCTACATAAAGGGGGACAAATTACATTAATCTCAGCTACCTTAAAGCTATATTTGTGGTTATTAACCCCTAAACTCATCACTTCATAAAGTACACAAATCTGCCTTGGAGGCCTTACCTCCCCAAAGGCAGAAAATGATAAATACTCAGAGGTCAGCCACTTGGGCCTGACCCTTTTGACCAAGTCCTTGAAATGTAGGATCGATCCGATCCTGTATCAAACATTACAGTTGCAGATATTATACCCTGATAGCCTACAACCTTTATCTTTGCTGTTTGTAATACACAACACTGCTTAATAGCCCTAGCCCTTGACTCACAAGGAGCCACTCCCACATTTGTAACAGATTCACTCTCCCTTGCACCTTTTTTCTCCTTCAGGGTTTTCTCACTAGCTGTTACAGGGTTTTGTTCTTCCTGACAAATAAGACGTGGTGATGGCCACCCTTGCACTTTGAACACCTGGCCCAGCAACCCCTTGCATAATGGCCAGGAGATAAACACTTAAGACACAGCCGCTTTCCACGAATGGCTTCCTCTCTTTCATGAAGAGTGAACTTCACTATACCAAAACACTTATCACTAGGATGCAGCTTTCCACAGAATGCACACTGTTTGTTAGAGGCACTCTCTTCTGATGAAGTTTGAAGGGCTGAGGCAGAACCCTGGATGAGCCTTTTCTGCCTTTTTCCACGCCAGGATCCTCAGTCTTTCGGTGGTTCAGCCCCTGAAGGGCATCAGCCCTTTCTCGCCCCTCAACTTCTCGTTGTAGGAATTCAGCAGCCCTTTAAGGTCTCCTTCCTCTTGCTGACTTCGAGACCACTCCAGTCTAATCTCGTGGGGAGCAGGGACAAGATCATGGGCGCCAATACCAGCCCATATTGGTCCCCTCCTACCCCAAGAGCCTCCAAACTGCGAACATGGGCTATCACGTCGTCTTGCAACTTCCGTACAACGCCAAGAGTTGATTGTCGTACTTCGATCTCCTTGACAACGCAAGCTGCATTAGATCCTGAATGTGGGCGGAAATTATCTTGTTTGGTTTGGCATACCTCTCTTTTAACAGTTCATGCCGAATTATAATTAGCTGCCGTCTGAGCCAGACCCTGTATAACTCTTCTCGCCTCACCCTCCAACACAGAGCGCAGGTACATAAATTTGTTAACAGGAGGCATAGGCTTGTCATCAACAATAGCCTTAAACTGATCCCAGAACGGCATCCACTCAGTTATTTTTTTGCCAAATTTTAATAACTCAAGCCTAGGCAATTTCACACTATGTGCTTCACTACTAGGCTCACTTGCAGAAATTATACTGCCTTCAGTAGCCCTACTATTCAAGTTCACAAGTCTACCATTGCCTAACCTTTCTAAAACTTCTGCAGCAGCAATGCGTGTTTGGCCTACCTCACTGAGGAAATCGTCGGCTTCATAGACTAACCTTTTGACTTCTTCCGGATTTTCGATCAAGTCTTGCACCGCATCATCTAGTTCAACCCACTTAGACTTACGGTGGTCGAATTCGTCCACTAGGCTAGTCAGCTCATGCCAGCTTGGTTGGCCTTGTATAACTCCACCTAATTTTCTCGCAGCACAACGCAGCCATGCTTCAGCTCCGACTTTCTTCAATCTAAGACTTCTCAGTTTCATCAAAATGTCAGGAAATCCGGGAAAATCGTCACTTTCTTCTGATCCCGGGTTCTGGGCACCATGCTTGACTGTTTATTTGGGGCCTCTGGCCTCATCGTGAGACATTATCTCCTCAATACTCAACTTTCTCATGGAGAGAGAGAAACGCGCGCTTCCTTCAATCGTTTATTTCCTCTCACAAAAATTCAAAATTCAAACAGCTTGGGGAGAACGTAACAGGTTCCACAGTTCTTTTTTATAATTCCCAGTTCACTCAAAAATTCACAATAACGGTACAAACAAGATACAAAACACAATTGGTACATCAATTTACAACTTCAATATAAAAATAGCAAGAAACTCTGAAAAGAACGGGCATAAATACGACACAGCACAGGGAATGGGGAACTTCAAAAGGTGTCACCCTCATAAAGGGCAAAACAATAATTGTTTTACAACACAAACACATATATACCTGATTAAACACACTCCACAATTGTCATATAAGTAAAGTTTAGCAATACTCAGTAATCTACTTAAATTTCACATATTAATACAATGTAAACAAATAGGGAGTGTTCTTTTAGACGCTAAACGTACATTTTAACAAATGTAAACACAAGATCGAGAGTATTCTTTTGGACAAAAAAAACATACATTTAACACTGCTTGACTGTTTTGTTCTCCCTGTACTCAGAAAATTTGTCATAGTACTGCTTGACTGTTTTGTTCTTCATGTACAGAGATATTTTGTCATAGTACTGCTTTACTGTTTTGTTCTTCCTTTGTAGAGACATTTTGTCGCAGTACTGCTTAACTATTTTGTTCTTCCTGTACAGACATTTTCTCATAGCACTGCTTAACTGTTTTGTTCTTCCTGTACAGAGATATTTTGTCATAGTACTGCCTAACTGTTTTTTCTTCCTGTACAGACATTTTGTCATAGTACTGCTTGACTGTTGTGTTCTTCCTGTACTGACATTTTATCATGGTACTGCTTGACTGTTTTGTTCTTCCTGTACAGATATATTTTGTTATTTACTGCTTGACTGTTTTGTTCTTCCTGTATACAGATATTTTGACATAATTCTGCTTAACTGTTTTGTTCTTCCTGTACGGAGATATTTTATCATAGCACTGCTTGACTGTTTTGTTCTTCCTGTACAGTGACATTTTGTCATAGTACTGCTTGGCTGTTTTGTTCCTCCTGTACAGAGATATTTTGTCATAGTAATGCTTAACTATTTTGTTCTTTTGTACAGAGATATTTTGCCATAGTACTGCTTAACTGTTTTGTTCTTACTTTACATACTTTTCGTCATATTACTCTTTAGCTGCTTCTGTTCTTTCTGTACAGAGATATTTTGTCATTGTACTGCTTGACTGTTTTTTTCCTCCTGTACAGAGATATTTTGTCATAGTACTGCTTAATTGTTTTGTTCTTCGTGTACAGAGGTGTTTTGTCACAGTACTGCTTAAGTGTTTTGTTCTTCCTGTACAGAGACATTTTGTTACACTACTGCCAAATTGTTTTGTTCTTCCTGTACTGAGATATTTGTCATATTACTGCTTAACTGTTCCATGATTCCTGTGCAAAGACATTTTGTCATAGTAGTGCTTGAGTGTTTTGTTCTTCCTGTACAGAGTATTTTGTCATAGTACTGCCTAACTGTTTTGATCTTCCTGTACAGAGACATTTTGTGTTTTTCCTGTACAGTGACATTTTGTAATAGTACTATTTAACTCTTTTGTTCTTCCTGTTTTAGAAATTTTGTCATAGTGCTGCTTAACTGTTTTGTTCTGATTGTACAGAGATAGTTTGTCATAGTACTGCTTGACTGTTTTGTCCTTCCTGTGCAGAGAGATTTTTTCATCATACTGCTTGAATGTTTTGTTTTTCCTGTACAGAGTATTTTATCATAGTACTGTTTTGTTCTTACTGTACAGAGATTTTGTCATTGTCCTGCTTGTCTGTTTTGTTCTTTTTAAAGAGATATTTTGTTATTTACCTGTTTAAATGTTTTGTTCTGCCTGTACAGAGACATTTTGTCACAGTACTACTCGACTGACTTTTTGTTCTTCTGTACAATGATATTTTGTCATAGTCCTGCTTGACTGTTTTGTTCTTCTTCGTGTTAAGAGACATTTTATCATAGTACTGCTTGACTTTTTTGTTCTTGCTGTACAGAAACATTTTGTCATAGTACTGCTTGACTGTTTTGTTTTTCCTGTACAGAGACATTTTGTCATAGTATTGCTTGGCTGTTTTGTAGACATTTTGTCATAGTACTGCTTAATTGTTATGTTCTTCCTGTGCAGAGACATTTTGTCATACTGCTACTTAACTGTTTTATTCTTCCTGTACAGGGACATTTTATCATAGTAGTGCCTGACTGTTTTCTTCTTCATGTGCAGAGATATTTTGTCAAAGTACTGCTTAACTGTTGTGTTCTTCCAGTACAAAGGTATTTCGTCATAGTATTGCTTGACTATTTTGTTCTTCCTGTATAGAGACATTTTGTTATAATACTCTTGACTGTTTTTTCTTACTGTACAGACATTTTGTCATAGTACTGCTTGACTGTGTTGTTCTTCCTGTAGAGATATTTCGTCATAGTGCTGCTTAACTGTTTTGTTCTTGCTGTACAAAAATGTTTTGTCATAGTACTGCTTAACTGTTTTTGATCTTTCTGTACAGAGACATTTTGTCAGTAATGCTTAACTGTTTTCTTCTTCCTATACAGAGATATTTTGTCTTAGTACTGCTTAACTGTTTTGATCTTAGTGCGCAGAGATTTGTCATAGTACTGCTTGACTGTTTTATTCTTCATGTACAGAGATATTTTGTCATAGTACTGCTTGATGGTTTTGTTCTTCTTGTACTGAGATATTTTACCATAGTCAGGCTCGACTGTTTTGTTCTTCCTTTACTGAGACATTTTGTCATAGTGCTGCTTGACTGTTTTGTTCTTCCTGTACAGAGATAGTTTGTCATGATACTGCTTAACTGTGTTGTTCTTATTGTACAGAGATATTTTGTCACAGTACTGCTTGAATGTTTTATTCTTTTTGTACTAAGATATTTTGTCATAGTACTGCTTGACTGTTTTGTTCTCCCTGTACTCAGAAAATTTGTCATAGTACTGCTTGACTGTTTTGTTCTTCATGTACAGAGATATTTTGTCATAGTACTGCTTTACTGTTTTGTTCTTCCTTTGTAGAGACATTTTGTCGCAGTACTGCTTAACTATTTTGTTCTTCCTGTACAGACATTTTCTCATAGCACTGCTTAACTGTTTTGTTCTTCCTGTACAGAGATATTTTGTCATAGTACTGCCTAACTGTTTTTTTCTTCCTGTACAGACATTTTGTCATAGTACTGCTTGACTGTTGTGTTCTTCCTGTACTGACATTTTATCATGGTACTGCTTGACTGTTTTGTTCTTCCTGTACAGATATATTTTGTTATTTACTGCTTGACTGTTTTGTTCTTAATTACAGAGAGATTTGTCATAGTACTGCTTAATTGTTGTGTTCTTCCCATACAAAGGTATTTCGTCATAGTATTTTGTTACAGTACTCTTGACTGTTTTCTTCTTACCATACAGACATTTTGTCATAGTACTGCTTGACTGTTTTGTTCTTCCTGTAGAGATATTTCGTCATAGTACTGCTTAACTGTTTTGTTCTTGCTGTACAAAAACGTTTTGTCAGAGTGCTGCTTAACTGCTTTTGTTCCTTCTCTACTGAGTTTTTGCCACAGTACTGTTTGACTGCTTTTGTTCTTTCTGTACTGAGACATTTTGTCATAGTAATGCTTAACTGTTTTCTTCTTCCTGTACAAGGATATTTTATCTTAGTACTGCTTAACTGTTTTGTTCTTAGTGCGCAGAGATTTGTCATAGTACTGCTTGACCGTTTTATTCTTCATGTACAGAGACATTTTGTCATATTACTGCTTGACTGTTTTGTTCTTTCTGTACTGAGACATTTTGTCATAGTACTGCTTGACTGTTTTGTTCTTTCTGTACAGACATATTTTGTCTTAGTACTGCTTAACTGTTTTGTTCTTAGTGCACAGAGATTTGTCATAGTACTGCTTGACTGTTTTATTCTTCATATACAGAGACATTTTGTCATATTACTGCTTGACTGTTTTGTTCTTCCTTTACTGAGACATTTTGTCATAGTACTGCTTGACTGTTTTGTTCTTTCTGTACAATGACATTTTCTCATAGTACTGCTCTACTGTTTTATTCTTCCTGTACAGAGATATTTTGTCATGGTACTGCCTAGCTGTTTTGTTCTTCCTGTACAGAGACATTTTTCCATATTACTACTTGACTGTTTTGTTCTTCCTGTACAGAGATATTTTGTCGTAGTATTGCTTAACTGTTTGGTTCTTCCTGTACAGAGATATTTTGTCATAATACTGCTTGACTGTTTTGTTCTTCCTGTACAGAGAAATTTGTCATAGTACTGCTTAACTGGTTTGTTCTTCCTATACAGAGATATTTTGTCATAGAACTGCCCCACTGTTTTCTTCTTACTGTACAGAGACATTTTGTCATAGTACTGCTTTGACTGTTTTGTTTTTCCTGTACAGAGACATTTTGTCATTTTACTGCTTGCCTTTTTTATTTTTCCTGTACAGAGATACTTTGTCATAATACTGCTTAACTGTTTTGTTCTGCCTGTACACAAATATTTCGTTATAGTACTGCTTTACTGTTTTATTCTTCCTGTACAGAGATATTTTGTCATAGTATTCCTTACGTGTTGTGTCCTTACTGTACATAGACATTTTATCATAGTACTGCTTAACTGTTCTGTTCTTCCTGTACAGAGATATTTTGTTATAGTACTACTTAACTTATTTCTTATTCCTGTAGAGACATTTTGTCATAGTACTGCTTGACTGTTTTGTTCTGTCTATATAGACATATTTTTACATAGTACTGCTTGACTGTTTTCTTCTTCATGTATAGAGATATTTTGTTACTGTACTGCTTGACTATTTTGTATTTCTTGTAGAGAATTATTTTCTCATAATGATGCTTGACTGTTTTGTTTTTCCTGTACACAGATATTTTGTCAAAGTACTGCTAGACTGTTTTGTTTTTTCTGTACAAAGACATTTTTTCATCTTACTGCTTGACTGTTTTGTTCCTGTACAGGAAAATTTTGTCATAGTACTGGCTAACTGTTTTGTTCCTCCTGTACAGATATTTTGTCATAGTACTGCTTGACTGTTTCATTCTTCTTGTACATAGATATTTTGTCAAAGTACTGCTTGACTGTTTTGTTGCTCCTGTACAAAGACATTTTGTCATAGCACTGCTTAACTGTTTTGTTCTTCATGCATAGAGGCATTATGTCATAGTACGGCTTGACTGTTTTGTTCTTACTGTACAGAGAGATTTTGTTATAGTACGGCTTCACTGTTTTGTTCTTTGCTTACAGAGATATTTTGCCATAGTACTGCTCAACTGTTTTCTTCTTACTGTACAGAGATATTTTGTCATTCTACTACTTGATTGTTTTGCTCTTACTTTACAGAGACATTTTGTCATAGTACTCCTTTACTGTTTTGTTCTCCCTGTACAGACACATTTTGTCATAGTACTGCTTGACTGTTTTGTTCTTCCTGTACAGAGATATTTTGTCATAGTACTTCTTTCCTGTTTTGTTCTCCCTGTACAGAGATATTTGGTCATAGTACTGCTTGCCTGTTTTTTCTTCCTGTACAGATATTTTCTCATAGTACTGCTTACCTGTTTTGTTCTTCCTGTACAGAGATAGTTTGTCATAGTGCTGCTTGACTGTTTTCTTCTTCCCGTACAGAGATATTTTGTGATAGTACTCCTTGACGGTTTTGTTCTTCCTGTACATAGAGATATTTGTCATATCACTTCTTGACTGTCTTTTTCTTACTGTACAGAGATATTTTGTCATAGTAGTTAATGACTATTTTGTTCTCCCTGCATAGAGACATTTTGTCATAGTACTGCTTGACTGTTTTGTTCTTACTGTACAGAGAGATTTTGTCATAGTACTGCCTAACTGTTTTATTCTTACTGTACTGAGATATTTTTTCATTGTACTGCTTGACTGTTTTATTCTTCCTGTACAGAGATATTTTTTCATAGTACTGCTTTACTGTTTTGTTCTTCCTGTACAGAGACATTTTGTCATAGTAATTCTTGACCGTTTTGTTCTTCCTGTATAGAGATATTTTGTTATAGTACTGCTTGATTGTTTTGTTCTTCCTGTTCAGAGATATTTTCTCATAGTACTGTTTGACTGTTTTGTTTTTCCTGTACAGTGACATTTTGTCATAGTACTGTTTAACTATTGTGTTCTTGTACAGATACATTTTGTCAGTACTGCTTAACTGTTGTATTCTTCTTGTACAGAGACATTTTTTCATAGTACTTCTTTACTGTTGCATTCTTCATGTAAAGAGACATTTTGTCATGGTAGCGCTTAACTGTTTTGTTCTTACTGTACGGAGAGATTTTGTCATAGTACTACTTAACTGCTTTTGTTCTTACTTTACAGACTTTTTGTCATAGTACTGTTTAACTGATTTTTTTCTTCCTGTACAGAGGCATTTTGTCATAATAATGCTGAACTGTTCTATTCTTCCTATACAGACTTTTTGTAATATTCCTGTTTAATTGCTTCTGTTCTTCCTGTACAGAGACATTTTGTCATAGTAGTGCTTAACTGTTTTGTTCTTCCTGTACACAGAAACATTGTCATAGCAATGCTGAACTGCTTTGTTCTTCCTGTACAGAGACATTTTGTCAGTGGTGCTTGAATATTTTGTTCTTCCTGTACAGAGACATTTTTTCATAGTACTGCATTACTGTTTTGTTCTTCCTGCACAGATATATTTTGTCATAGTGTTGTTGAACTGTTTTGTTCTTCCTGTACCCCCTCAAATTGGAACCACCTTGATGTGGTGAGGGGCTTTCGAATCTAGGGATCTATTTTTTTTTTTCCTAAGTTTGATCCCAAGTGTCCCACATATATAATAATACATTTTAGGAGTAATTTTGTGGATTTTTCCACTTATGATAAAATTACCAAACTTAATAGCCTGGAGTGGAGTTGAATCTGAAGCTAAATAGTGGGATCTGTGGTAGAACCATCAACTACCTGATAATGTTCGGACCTGGTTTTTCAGGCGGAACTATTCTGTGGAGCTGGACCACGGATTCCAGGGGGCCCTGGTTCTAGGAATAGGACTCTCGGCTTCCTGTCCAGTTAGCCCACATTGTGATTAGGATGGGGATGACTATATTATTACAATACAATCAGGCCTAGCGAACGGGTTTTACTTACACTTGGGCCATACTAATCATGATATACCATCTCCTTTTTGGGGTAGGGTAGGGACGCGGACATTTGGGAATCAGTTCCCACTTGTGGCATTAGTGGAACATTCATCTTCATAAAAAGCCAATGACATCTTTTCAAAGTTTATTCATTTTTTTTTATCCTTTATGCAAAGTAGTCAAAAAGATTTCAGTATCCCTGGACCCCATGATGGTAAAATTCTCGCACAGTCGATGACTATTGGAACGTCACTCCCGAACTTCCTTAGTATTAGATATAAACGCCACAAAGGAACATCCTGTTCCAAGTAAAATATCAATTCCTAAAGTTTCAGAGAGTTTAGAAAATCAAAAAGAAACAAATAAAAACAAATTGGTAAACTCCAGTATCATAACACTGGAACCATACATAATGGACAATAATTCTAAAATAGAGAAAAGTAATCCTTCTAAAACACAAGACAACTCATCACCGATGAATTTGAAAAAAAGAAAAAAAGAAATAACTATCGACTCAATCCAACGCTAGTTCATTTTCAACATATTTTTGGACCAGACAATTGGTCCAGTTTTTTAGTATTAAAAGCAGAAAAACAAATCTCACCAGCCATATTAGAGAACAAATGATTAAATATACACCCCACACAAGATATGGAATGTAGACATGTCAAAAACAATGAATGGCTGATACAAACAACAACCAAAGCCCAATCAACAACCTTTCTACAAATAACCAACATAGATGAAATAAAAGGAACAGTAACCAGCCATGAAACACTAAACTATACGCAAGGAACAGTGATGCTCCCAGACAATGATGAAAAGAGCTACCATCAAAACAAATCTTAATTGACTCCTTAAATTAAGATACAACAACATACATGACTTGGAATTATATACTGTCCCAAGTAGAAAGGATGCAAATAAACATATTAAAATAGTCAAAATAAAATTTACAAACCGGGAAGTACCACGAAAAATAAAAATTCTAGGACTAAATAGAGAAGTTCGCCCCTTTGTCCCTAAACCTCTCCAATGTTCTAACTGTCTAAAATATGGCCCTTCAACAAAAAGATGTAGAAGTAACGCGCTATGTGCTGTATGTTCTGAAGACCACACAGCAAATTGGAAATGCAAAACTTTCAAGTGTGTAAATTGCAAATTAAATCATCATGCAAAACCTAAAGACTATATTTTATCAATACTATACAGAATTACAAATGTTAATGGACACAACTGGTATGCCCGTTAACGAAGCCAAACTCGAACTGAATGTGAGAGGAATCAGTGATCCAGTAAAACGCCATTCAAATTCAAATGCTGTAACAACTCATAATAAACATAAAGAATCTTAACACAGAATAGCTGAGAACACCTCTCCCCCTCCTCTACTGCTCATAAAAGCCCAAGAGTATAGTAATTGCAACAGGCCTCTCTTACATCACAACAGACCTCCCCAGTAAAAAGCCTAGTTAATCGTTCAGAAACGAATTCCAGTTACTATCAATTATAAATTATAGCTGTCCAATTTATTCAACTGCCTCAGAAGCAACTCTAAAATCTCTAGATGCTTCACATCACGAGGGAGTGCGTATTTGTACAGGAGCCTTCCACTCATCTCCAACTGTCTCTATCCTAGCAGAAGCAGGCCAACTGCCTCTAAAATATTACAGAGATCTAATCACTTTAAGAAGAGGCTTATCCTTTCAAGCAGGCACGTCTCCTGTATCAAATAAATTTCTCAATAATCAAAATACAAATAATAACCCAAATCAAAACCCATTTACTTAAAAACTAATCATCTATTGAATTTACTAACATGATACCCAAATTTACCCAAGAAATAAATCAGATCACACCATGGACACTAAAAAGTGCAAAAATATGCACATATTTGTCATATCTTTCAAAAAGTATGTGTTCAACACAGAAATGTACCATTAACATGCCATGGAACACATAAGACGGAAGGGTAATCCCTTCGTAATCTATACAGAAGGATCCTAAAATGAAGCTGGAGTGAGCTCATCAGCCTATTCAAGTGATGAAACTATTCAAATGGGCCTTCCTCTAATAACACCAGTATTTACAGCTGAATGAACAGCCATACAATTGGCTCTCCAGATTATATCTAAAAAAGGAATTCTTTCAGAACTCATATTGAGCGACTTAACAAGTGCAATTGAAGCAATACGATCATTTAAATCAAATAATCACCTTGTCCAAAATATCTAACAGGAAATTCATCATTTAATTACAAACGGCCTTCAAGTTCATATTTGTTGGATCCCAGTCCATGTAGTCATTGAGGGTAATGAGAAAGCAGATAAAGCTGCTAAATTGGCTTGTACAATCCACCCAACTACTACGAAAGCTCCCATATCAGACTGGCTAGCATCAGTTAAACCTTTGATTTATAGGGATTGGCAAAATGATTGGACATTTAATATGCCCCCTCAAAACAAACTAAGATAAATTGAGAACGAAGTTAAAAAGTGGCATTCTTCTACCCAAAACAAAGAATTAATGAAGTAATTTTAAAGACTCAGAATACGACATTCCAGACTCACACATGGTCATCTGATGTCAACTCCGCACACAAATCCAATAACTTGTGAAAGATGTAACATCCCAATAACAATAAAACATATCTTGATTGACTGTCCCAGATAGCAACATGAAAGAAATACTTATTTACAAAATAAATCCATAAAGGATATTCTAACTGAAAATAATAACTTTTCAATTAATAATATCATTCTCTTCTTAAATAAAATTAAATTAATAAATGAAATATATAAAATTTTCCCCCCTCTTTTTTTCTCTCTTTTCCCTCAAATTTTTATTTTATTTTAATTTTCCCCCTTTTTATTCTTTATTTATTTAATTTTCATGTGTTCTTCCCCCAACATTTTTTTCCAGCCCGAGAAGAACCCTTAAAGGGTTTAGAGGTCTGGTTAAACAAATCATAACTAACTGTTCTTCCTGTACAGAGATATAGTGTCATAGTACTGCCTAACTGTTTTGTTCTTCCTGTACAGAGCCATTTTGTTATAGTACTGCTTAAGTGTTGTGTTTTTCCTGTACAAAGGTATTTGTCATAGTACTGATTGACTGTTTTGTGTTGTGTTCCTCCTGTACAGAGACATTTTGTCATAGTACTGCTTGACTGGTTTTTTACTGTACAGAGACATTTTGTCATAGTACTGTTTGATTGTTTTGTTCCTCCTGTAGAGATATTTTGTCATAGTAATGCTTAACTGTTTTGTTCTTACTGTACAGAAATGTTTTGGCATAGTACTGCTTAACTGCTTTTGTTCATACTGCACAAACCTTTTGTCATAGTACTGTTTAAAGGCTTTTGTTCTTCCTGCACAGAGACATTTTGTCATAATAATGCTTAACTGTTTTGTTCTTCCTGTATTTTGTGCTTCCTGTACGGAGATATTTTGTCATAATACTGCTCAACTGTTGTTCTTCCTGTACAGAGACATATCATCATAGTACTGCTTGACTGTTTTGTTCTTCCTGTAAAGTGATATTTTGTCATAGTACTGCCTAACTGTTTTGTTCTTCTTCTACAGAGATATTTTGTCATAGTACTTCTTGACTGTATTGTCTCTTACTGTACAGAGATATTTTGTCATAGTACTGCTTGACTGTTTTGTTCTTACTGTACAGAGACATTTTGTCATAGTATTTCTTGACTTTTGTTCTTTGTGTATATTTCTTGACTTTTGTTCTTTGTGTACAGAGACATTTTCTCACAGTACTGCATGACTGTTTTGTTCTTCCTGTATAGAAACATTTTGTCATAATACTGCTTAACTGTTTTGTTCTTACTGTACAGAGACATTTTGTCATAGTACTGCTTGACTGTTTTGTTCTTCCTGTACAGAGATATTTTGCCATAGTACTGCTTGACTGTTTTGTTCTTCCTGTACAGATATTTTGTCATAGTACTTCTTGACCATTTTGTTCTTCCTATACAGAGACATTTTGTCATAGTACTGCTTAACTGTTGTGTTCTTGTACAGAGACATTTTGTCATAGTACTGCTTGACTGTTGCGTTCTTCTTGTACAGAGACATTTTGTCAGAGTACTACTTGACTGTTGCGTCTTCATGTACAGAGACATTTTGTCATAGTACTGCTTACCTGTTTTGTTCTTACTGTACTATGACATTTTTTCATAGTACTGCTTAACTGCTTTTTCTCTTACTTTACAGTCTTTTTGTCATGGTTCTGTTTAACTGATTTTGTTCTTCCTGTAGAGAGGCATTTTGTCATAATAATTCCTATACAGACTTTTTGTCATAGTCCAGTTAAACTGCTTCTCTTCTTCCTGTACAGAGACATTTTTTCATAGTAGTGCTTAACTGTTTTGTACTTCCTGTAGAGAGAAATATTGTCATAGTAAAGCTGAACTGTTTTGTTCTTCCTGTACAGGAGATATTTTGTCATAATATTACTTAACTGCTTTGTTCTTCTTGTACAGAGACATTTTGTCATAGTGCTGCTTGACTGTTTTGTTCTTTCTGTGCAGAGACATTTTCTCATAGTACTGTTTGACCATTTTGTTCTTCCTGTGAAGAAATATTTTGTCGCAATACTGCTTGACTGTTTTGTTCTTACTGTGCAGAGACAATTTGTCATAGTACTGCTTAACTGCTGTGTTCTTCCTGTACAAAGGCATTTTTTCATAATACTCCTTCACTGTTTTGTTCTTCCTTTACAGAGATATTTTGTCATAGTACTGCTTAACTGTTTTGTTATTCCTGTACAAAGATATTTTGTCATAGTACAACTTAATTGTTTTGTTCTTCCTATACAGAGACATTTTGTCATAGTACTGTTTACCTGTTTGTGTTCTTACTGTAAAGAGACATTTTGTCATAGTAATGCCTGACGCTTTTGTTCTTCCTGTAGAGATATTTTGTCATAGTACTGCTTAACTGTTTTGTTCTTACTGTACAAAGACATTTTGTCATAGCACTGTTTACCTGCTTTTGTTCTTTCTGTACAGAGACATTTTGCCATAGTAATTCTTAACTGTTTTGTTTTTCATGTACAGAGATATTTTGTCATAGCACTGCTTAACTGCTGTTCTTCCTGTACAGAGACATATTGTCATAGTACTGCTTGATTGTTTTGTTCTCCCTGTACAGAGATATTTTATCATCGAACTGCTTAACTGTTTCCTTCTGCCTGTACAGAGATTTATCATAGTACAGTACTGCTTGACTGTTTTGTTCTTCCTGTAGGGAGACATTTTGTCACAGTACTGTTAACTGTTTTGCTCTTACTGTACAATGACATTTTGTCATAGTACTGCTTGACTGTTTTGCTCTTCCTGTAGAGAGATATTTTGCCAAAGTACTACTTAATTGTTTTGTTCTTCCTGTACGGAGACATTTTGTCATAGTACTGCTTAACTGTTTTGTTCTTCATGTACAGAGACATTTTGTCATAGTACTCCTTGACTGTTTTGTTCCTCTTGTACAGAGACATTTTGTCATAGTAGTGCTTAGCTGTTTTGTTCTTCATGTACAGAGACATTTTGTCATAGTACTGCTTAACTGTTTGTTCTTCCTGTACAGAGATATTTTGTCATAGTGCTGCCTAACACTTTTGTTCTTCCTGTAGAGATGCATTTTGTCATAGTACTGCTTGAATGTTGTGTTCTTCCTGTGCAAAGACATTTTGTCATAGTACTCCTTGACTATTTTGTTCTTCTTGTACAGAGATATTTTGTCATAGTACTACGTAACTGTTTTCTTCTTCCTGTACAGATATTTTGTCATAGTACTCCTTAACTGTTTTGTTCTTCCTGCACAGGGACTTTTTCTCATAGTACTGCTTAACTCCTTTGTTCTTACTGTACAGAGACATTTTGTCATAGTACTGCTTGACTGTTGTGTTCTCCTGTACAGAGACATTTTGTCATAGTACTGCTTGACTGTTTTGCTCTTCTTGTACCGAGATATTTTGTCATAGTACTGCTTAACTGTTTTGTTCTTCTTGTACAGAGATATTTTGTCATAGCACTGCTTAACTGTTTTGTTCTTCCTGCAGTTATATTTTGTCATAGTACTACTTGACTGTTGCATTCTTCCTCTGCAGAGACATTTTGTCATAGTACTGTCTCACTGTTTTGTTCTTCCTGTACAGAAATATTTTCTCACAGTACTGGTTAACTGTTGTGTTCTTCCTGTAGAGATTCATTTTTTCGTAGTGCTGCTTGCCTATTTTGTTCTTCTTGTACAGATATATTTTGTCACAGTACTGCTTAACTGTTTTGTTCTTCCTGTACAGAGATATTTTGTTATATTTTTACTTGACTGTTTTGTTCATGTACAGATATATTTTGTCATAGTCCTGCTTAAGTGTTTTGTTCTTCCTGTACAGAGATATTTTGTCATAGTACTGCCTAACTGTTTTGATCTTCCTGTACAGAGACATTTTGTCACTGTACTGCTTAACTGTTGTTCTTCCTGTACAGAGACATATCATCACAGTTCTGCTTGACTGTTTTTTTCTTGCTGTAGAGATATTTTGTCATAGTACTGCTCAACTGTTTTGTTGTTACTGTACAGAAATATTTTTCATAGTACTGCTTAACTGTTTCGTTCTTCCTGTACAGAGATATTTTGTCTTAGTACTGCTTGACTGTTTTGTTCTTCCTGAACTGAGACATTTTGTCATAGTAGTGCCTGACTGTTTTGTTCTACCTGCACAGAGATATTTTCTCACAGTACTGCCTAACTGCTTTGTTCTTTCTGTACAGAGACATTTTGTCACAGTACTGCTTGACTGTTTTGTTCTTCCTGTACAGAGACATTTTGTCATAGTACTGCTTAGCTGTTTTGTTCTTCCTGTACAGAGATATTATGTCATAGTACGGCCAGTTTTGTTCTTCCTGTACAGAGACATTTTGTCACAGTACTACTTGACTGTTGTGTTCTTCATGTGCAGAGACATTTTGTCACACTACTGCTTCACTGTTTTGTTCTTCTTTTACAGAGATATTTTGTCACAGTACTGTTAAATGTTGTGTTCTTCCTGTAGAGAGACATTTTGTCATAGTGCTGCTTGCATATTTTGTTCTTCTTGTACAGAAATATTTTGTCAAAGTACTGCTTAAATGTTTTGTTCTTCCTGTACAAAGATATTTTGTCATAGTACTTCTTGACTCTTTTGTTCGTGTACAGATATATTTTGTCATATTCCTGCTTAAGTGTTTTTTTCTTCCTGTAAAGGGATATTTTGTCATAGTACTACCTAACTGTTTTATTCTTCCTGTACAGAGACATTTTGTCATAGTAATGCTCAACTGTTGTGTTCTTCCTGTACAGAAGCATTTTGATGGTACTGCTTAACTGTTTCGTTCTTCTTGTACAGAGATATTTTGGCATAGTACTGCTTAAATGTTTTGTTCTTCATGTACGTAGAGATTTTCTCATAGTACTGCTTGCCTGTTTTGTTCTGCCTGTACAGAGATGTTTTGTCATAGTACTGCTTGACTGTTTTGTTCTTCCTGCACAGAGATATTTTGTCATAGTACTGCCTGATTGTTTTGTTCTTCTGTACAGATATATTTTGTCATAGTACTCCTTAAATGTTTTGTTCTTCCTGTACAGAGATATTTTGTCATTGTAGTGCTTGACTGTTTTGTTCTTTTGTAAAGACATCTGTAAAGTCATTCGTGAAGTCTCTGCTAAAGGTGTTAATTGTAAAGTCTCTGCTGGGCAAGTTTTCTGTGGAGACGTCCCCTTTTCTTTGCCTAAAATTAGTCACGCCTAACGTGTTAGGTCATGCAAAGTTCAGTCATTTAAACTATGTATATATTTTGTTTACCTGCTGTCAAAAATGTATCACATGTTTCTTCTTTCACAGGCGTCAAGATTGTATCCAATTCCATTTCTGTCTGTTCTTATATTGTAAAGTGTACTGGTTCACTGTATTTATTGTTATTTATTATCGACCTGGGGTCACTGAGGTTTCCATTGTATTCCGCGGTGCGACGCCAGTCTGCCGCTATATAAACTGCCTGGATCATGAATAAAGTAGCAGTAACCTTATCCTGCTTTTTTCTTTCGCACCTCTACAGCATGGTGACCCCTGAGTGGTTCCATTTTGTTCCATTAGCGGACCCATACGGCAACTCAGTCTTGGCTTCAGGAACTTACTTTTCCCTTAGCAGACATTTAATCGCAGCGCTGAACCAGTGTTTAGGCGTTGACTCTCGCCGGCAAAATCACCAGCGTTATTAGCGGACTCACTGGCGCGCTCAACGTCTTCCATGCGTTTGACGTGAGTTCCTCACTCCAGTTAAGAGGGCAAAGAGCGAGTATGGACGCGGACATTCTTTCCCTTGTTCAGTTAACCGCTAACCTCGCAGATTCAGATGTCTGCCTCCCCATATCATCCGCGCCTGCCCCCGCGCCGAGGCTCTCACGCTCCTCCACACCCCTGCCCACGCCCCGCACTCTCCCCTGCCAGGGGCCCTGCCCGGCAGGACAATCATGGGTTGCCCTGACCTTAAAACTGCCGCCATTCACGCAGGGGAACCCATCGTCATGGCTGTACAGGGTCGGGAGCCAGTTCCGGATTGCGGAACTCACCGACGGGGTGCTGCAGGCGGATACCGTACTTAACGCCCTGCCAGAGGAAATCTACGAGAAGCTCGTCCCGTGGGTGTCCGACGCACGCCCCCTCAGCCACCACCTCCTGAAGAAGTCCCTCCTCGAGGCATGCTCCTTGCCGGTTGCTGAGCGGGCTGCCTGCGCCCTCAACCTCGCTGTCAGCCCATGGCAGGAGCAGAGTGTCAGGGAGTCATGGGGTATGATAAAGGACCTCCTTACCCTCCCAGACACCGACGGCACCGAAAAACAAAACGAAATAAGCCTGTTGGAGCTCCTCCTTCCTTCAGCTCCTCCCAGAGGTCTGGGCACAAATCCTGTTTTGTAAAATGCCATAACCCTCGACCACACCTGATCCTCATGGCGCAGAACCTGACGGACTCCGTGAGGGCAACGAAGCGGGTACCAGCACCCGCACTACCAGTCAGCACCATCCAGCAGGAGGAGAGCACAGTGCAGGAAGTAAACACTGTTGCCAGGAGGCGCCCAGCGCCTCACAACAGGTGGAATTCCCGGGGCTGTGCCACTACCACAGGCAGTTCGGCAGGGATGCCCGGAACTGCCTGCCACCCTGTTCATTCACCCGTTCCAAAATGGGGGTGGTGGCGGCCAGCAGGACAGGCCGCCATGGCAGCAGAAGAACCCAGGGGCCCAGAATCAGTAGGCTTCTATGTCCGCGACACCGTCTCCAGCAGGATGATGCTGGTCGACACGGGGGCCGTTAGATCAATCTTCCCGGCATCCAGAGAGGACCTCAAGCGAGAATCGGACCCGGCTGCCTTCCTGACGGCCGCCAACGGGTCCCCCATCCTCTCCTATGGCACCAGGCCATTGTTGATCTCCATCCTTGGCCGGAGATATTCCTGGGACTTCATCATCGCTGACGTGAGGACCCCGCTCCTGGGTGCAGATTTCCTTGGCCACTTCGGGCTGGCAGTCAATGTCGGTAGGAAGTTCTTTTTAGACCTGACACCGAACCTGCCAGTCCTCCCGTTGGCAGCGGAACCGAGGCGCCCACCATCTGTGGACGGGCCCCACCAGCAGTGCGCACAGCTGCTGACGGAGTTCCTGGAAGTTTTCAGGCCCGAGCTCAGCCAAGTCCCTGGGGCCCCAGCCAAACATGGCATCAATCATGCCTTTTGGGTCCTACGTGTTCGCCTCCTCCACCTTCGGCCTGAGGAACACCAGGGCGACTTTCCAGCGGCTCATGGACAGCATCCTTGGGGACCTGAAGTTCTGCGTCTGCTACGTAGATGATATCCTTATATTTTCCAGGTCCCACAGGGAGCACCAGAAACACATCTGGGCAGTCCTGCAGCACCTGCAGGAGAATGGCCTCGTCGTATGTTTCGACAAGTGCACCTTTGGCGTCCAGAAAGCCGATTTTCTGGGCCACGAGATATCCCCGGATGGTGTCCGCCCACTCACATCCAAAGTCGCAGCTGTCACCAGGTTCCCCGTCCCCACCTCCGTCAAGGCCGTCCAGGAGTTCCTTGGGATGGTGAACTACTACAGGAGGTTCATCCCCAGGATCGTGCACACCACGGTCCGCCTGACAGAAACACTCAAAGGCCAACCAAAGTCCTTGTTGTGGGGACCCAGCCAGCAGCAGGCCTTCTCACTGACTGAAGGCTGCTCCTCGCTGAGGCAACCGCCTTGGCCCACCAGGATCCCAACGCCATCCTCCAGCTGACGACGGATGCCAGCAACGCTCACCTGTGGTGCTGTCTTGAGCAGGTCATTGACGGTGCCCCCAGCCCATTGCCTTCTTTAGCAAGAAATTGCTTTGTCAGAGACCCGTTACAGCACCTTTGACCGGGAACTCTGAGCAGTGGTTTGTGCAGTTCGGCATTTCAAGTTCCTCCTGGAGGGCATGCCCTTCACAAGACACACGGACCACCAGCTGCTGGTACACGGTTTTCACAAAGCAAGGGGACGCATGGCCTTCCAGGCAACAGCGGCATCTTTTGGCCATTGCAGAGTTCACCTGCTCCATCAAGTACCTCATCCGGCAGGAAGGTTGTGGTGGACGCTTCTCCAGGGCCGAGTTGAACTTGCAGCTCGGGATCAACTACGAAGAACTCGCCAGGGAACAGGCCGCCGACCCAGAGACCGCAGCCTACCACACTGCCATCACTCCCTTAAGTGGCGGACGCCCCTCGCCCGGGGCCCAAGTCTCCTCTGCGACGTCAGTACTGGCCAGCCCCACCCCCTGGTGCCAGCCTCCCGCCGCCACCAGGTATTTGACGTCATCCACGGCCTCTCACATCCCTCCGGCAGGACGATGGCCAAGCTGCTGTCAGGGAAGTTTGTCTGGCACGGAATGCAGAAGGACGCGAGGTCCTGGGCAAGGCAGTGCCTGCAGTGCCAAACCAACAAGGTGGGGCATCACACCGAGTCCGGGGTAGGCGAGTTCCCGCAGCCAGAGCGACGCTTCGGCCACATCCACATCGACATCTTTGGGCCCCTTCCCCCATCAGGTGGGTCCAGATACCTCCTGACGGCGGTAGACCACTTAATGCGGTGGCCCGAAGCCACGCCAATGCAAGAAGCCACTGCCAGCACATGTGCCGAGGCCCTGCTCTCCAGCTGGATCAGCCGCTTCGACATCCCAGACCACATTACAACCGACAGGGGCCCCACTTTCCTGTCCGAATTGTGGTCCAGCCTGGCTCGGCTGCTGGGAACAATGCATCACACCATCATGGCCTACAACCCAGCAGCCAACGGCTTGGTCGAGAGGTTTCATAGGTCACTGAAGGCGTCCCTTATGGCCCGCTGCACCACCGAGGACTGGAAGTACCAGCTGCCGTGGGTCCTTCTCGGGTTGAGAACTGCCCCCAGGGCCGACGGCGCCCCATCCCCGGCTGAAAAAACCTACGGTGAGTCCCTTGTGGTCCCTGGTGAGCTCGTGACAGAGGATCGCCACAACCCCTCGGTCCAGACGCTTCGCGACATAGTCAGCAAGTTCACCCACTGCAAGCGGACATATACCGACAGGTCGGCCACCTTCATGCCACCCAGGCTCGCCTCCACCACCCACGTCTTCGTCAGGGATGACACCGTCCTCCCGCCACTGACCAGGCCCTACAGGGGACCCTTCTGCGTTCTGGAGCGGACCACCAAGGCGTTCCTGCTCGCACTTCACGGGAGGAACGACTGGGTGTCAATTGACCGGGTCAAGCCCGCCCTCCTGGAGGAGGACACAGACGTCACCGCAACGCACCCTCTGCCTGCTCAGCCTTCGCCACAGCTGGGCCCTCGTGGGGCGGAGTCCGCCCCAAAAAGTCAGCCCACACCCACAGCCAGGCAAACCAACACAGAGGGCGTTCCCCCGATGTCCTCAAGCAGCTGGGGCTCCCTGCAGCGCCCTAGTAGATACGCCGACTAATCAGACGTTACCCACATCTTGGGGGGGGAAGGCCAGTATTTGTAAAGACATCTGTAAAGTCATTCGTGAAGTCTCTGCTAAAAGTGTTAATTGTAAAGTCTCTGCTGGACAAGTTTTCTGTGGTGACGTCCCCTTTTCTTTGCCTACAATTAGTCACGCCTAACACGTCAGGTCACGCAAAGTAGAATCATTTAAACTATGTATATATTTTGTTTACCTGCTGTCAAAAATGTATCACATGTTTCTTCTTTCACAGGCATCAAGATTGTATCCAATTCCATTTACGTCTGTTCTTATATTGTAAAGTATACTGGTTCGCTGTATTTATTGTTATTTATTATCGACCTCGGGTCACTGAGGTTTCCATTGTATTCCGTGGCGAGACGCCAGTCTGCCGCTATATAAACTGCCTGGATCATGAATAAAGTAGCAGTAACCTTATCCTGCTCGTTTCTTTTGCACCTCTTAAACTTTCTGTACAGAGATATTTTTTCATAGTGCTGCTTAAATGTTTTGTTTTTCTTGTACAGAGACATTTTCTCATAGCACTGCTTCACTGTTTTGTTTTTCCTGTACAGATATATTTTGTCATAGTACTGCTTAACTGCTTTGTTCTTCCTGTATAGAGACATTTAGTCATAGTACTGTTTGACTGTTTTCTTCTGCCTGTAAAGAGATATTTTTTCATAGTACTGCTTGACTGTTTTGTTCTTCCTGTACAGAGATATATTTTCATAGTACTGCTTAACTGTTTTGTTCTTCCTGTACAGAGATATTTTGTCATAGTACTGCTCAGCTGTTTTGTTCTTCCTGTACACAGACATATTTTCGTAGTACTGCTTGAATGTTTTGTTCTTCCTGTACAGGGAAATTTTGTCATAGTACTGCATAAATGTTTTGTTCTTCCTGTATGGAGACATTTTGTCACAGTACTGCTCAACTGTTTTTTTTTTTGTTCTTTTACAAAGACATTTGATCGTAGTACTGTTTGACTGTTTTGTACTACTTGTACATAGAGATTTTGTCATAGTACTGCTGCCTTGTTTTGTTCTTCCTATACAGAGAGATTTTGTCATAGTACTGCTTGACTGTTTTGTTCTTCCTGTAGAGACGCATTTTGTCATAGCACTGCTTGACTCTTTTGTTCTTCCTATACAGATATTTTGTTATAGTACTGCTTGACTGTTTTGTTCCTACTGTACAGAGACGTTTTGTCATAGTACAGTTTAACTGCTGCTGTTCTTCCTGTAGAGACATTTTGTCATAGTAATGCCTAATTGTTTTTTTTCTTCCTGTATAGAGATATTTTGTCATAGTACTGCTTAACTGTTGTTCTTCCTGTATAGAGATATCACAGTACTGCTTGACTGTTTTGTTCTTCCTGTACAGAGATATTTTGTCATAGTTCTGCTTGACTGTTTTGTTCTTTCTGTAATGAAAAATTTTATCATGGTCCTGCTTGACGGTTTTGTTCTTCTTCTACAAAGATGTTTTGTCATACTACTGCCTGACTGTTTTCTTCTAACTTTACGGAGACATTTTGTCATAGTATTGCTTGACTGTTTTGTTCTTCCTGTACAGAGATATTTTGTTATAGTACTGCTTGACTGGTTTTCTTCTTACTGTACAGAGACATTTTGTCATAGTACTGTTTGATTTTTTGTTCTTCCTACAGATATGTTTTGTCATAGTACTGCTTAAATGTTGTGTTCTTCCTGTTGAGAGACATTTTGTCATAGTGCTGCTTGCTAATTTTGTTCTTATTGCACAGAGATATTTTGTCACAGTACTGCTCGACTGTTACGTTCTGTCTGTACAGAGACATTTTGTCACAGTACTGCTTAACTGTTTTGTTCTTCCTGTGCATAGATATTTTGTCACAGTACTGTTTAACTGTTTTGTTCTTCCTATACATAGAGATTTTCTCATAGTACTGCTTGCCTGTTTTGTTCTTCCTGTAAAGAGATATTTTGTCACAGTACTGCTTGCCTGTTTTGTTCTTCCTGTACAGAGATATTTTGTCATAGTACTGCTTAAATGTTTTGTTTTTCCTGTACCCAGATATTTTGTCATTGTACTGCTTGGCTGCTTTGTTCTTCCTGTGCAGAGATATTTTTTCAAAATGCTGATTAAATGTTTTATTCTTCCTGTACAGAGACATTTTGTCATAGTACTACTTGACTGTTTTGTTCTTCCTGTACAGAGATATTTTGTCATAGTACTGCTTACCTGCTTTGTTCTTCCTGTATAGAGACATTTTGTCACAGTACTGCTTGGCTGTTTTCTTCTGTCTGTAGAGATATATTTTCATAGTGCTGCTTGATTGTTTTGTTCTGCCTGTAAAAAGATATTTTTCATAGAACTGCTTGACTGTTTTGTTCTTCCTGTACACAGACATATTGTCGTAGTACTGCTTGACTATTTTGTTCTATTTGTACAGAGACATTTCGTCACAGTACTGTATAAATGTTTTGCTCTTCCTGTATGGAGACATTTTGTCACAGTACTGTTTAACTGTTTTGTTGCTCCTGTACAGAGACATTTTATCATAGTACTGCTTGACTGTTTTGTACTTATTGTACAGAGAGATTTTGTCATGGTAATGCTTCCTTTTTTTTCTTCCTGTACAGAGAAATTTTGTCACAGTACTGCTTGACTGCTTTGTTCTTCCGGTAGAGACGCATTTTGTCATAGGATTGCTTTACTGTTTTCTTCTTCCTGTACAGAGACATTTTGTCATAGTACTGCTTGACTGTTTTGTTTTTCCTGTACAGAGATATTTTGTCATAGCACAGTTTAACTGGTGTTGTTCTTGTTGTAGAGACATTTTGTCATAGTTATGCTTAACTGTTTTATTCTTCCTGTATATAGATATTTTTTCATAGTACTGCTTAACCGTTGTTCTTCCTGCATAGAGACATATCATCCTAGTACTGCTTGACTGTTTTGTTCTTCCTGCACAGAGATACTTTTTCACACTACTGCTTGACTGTTTTGTTCTTCCTGTACTGAGACATTTTGTCATAGTCCTGTTTTCTTCTTCTTATGCAGAGATGTTTTGTCATAGTACTGCCTGACAGTTTTCTTCTTACTTTACAGAGACATTTTGTCATAGTACTGCTCAACTGTTGTGTTTTTCCTGTACATAGATATTTTGTCATAGTACTGCTTGACTGTTTTGTTCTTCTTGTACAGAGATATTTTGTCATAGTACGGCTTGACTGGTTTTCTTCTTACTGTACAGAAACATTTTGTCAAAGTATTGTTTGATTGTTTTGTTCTTCCTATAGAGATATTTTGTCGCAGTATTACTTAACTGTTTTGTTCTTAGGCCGCTTCCACACGTATCAACTTTTGCCTTTTTCTAACCCAGCGCCGTGCATTCCAGAGAGAGCGCCGTTGTGTTGACACTGAGGAAATCCACGCAACAGCACGACCTTTGCCGTCCACCGCCAATTGCCTCCAGTCTTTCATCATGGACACACAGGACCACTTGCTTTACCTATATTACTTATATCTAAAAAGAAAAACATCGTTCACACGGCAGAAAGTGGGTCCATAATATCAATGTTGCCAGACCAGTGGTTGGAGCTTTTGTGACACTTTATGAGGAACTCAGAAGGGATGCAAAACAGTTTTTCAACTATTTCAGAATGAGTAAAGAATTTGTTCTTTGCATCGTCGCTCATAGACTCAATGTCCGGGTTCAGGTGATTGCAGATTCCCTCCATGCTGCAGTAGTTTCAGTCTTGGACTTGTATGCTTCAAGGCTTTTGTCCCAGAGAACAGGCCTCTCTTGAACCAGGCTAATCAACAATTCAACGTCTATTTCAACGTCTTCCATTCTGACTGGCGAGCAATACTATGTTTATTCTGTGGTCAGGAAACAACTCAAAGTAGTGTCGCTGACAACTTCCAGTACAGACGGCGGAACGCCGTCACGTGAACATGTCCATCTTTTTACATTTCACGCCGCATGCCGACGGCGCGACGCCGTACTCGCGTTTCAAATGGGCGCCGTTGTGACAACGGTTCTTCCCGTCGACGGCGCCAAGTTGTTCACGGCGCCAGTCTGTGAAATATAGACATCCATTTTATTTGAGAGGACGACGTCATGCCGTGGATGGCGGACAGCGTAAAGTCGATATGTGTGAAAGCGGCCTTACTGTACAAAGATGTTTTGTCATAGTATTACTCTTACTGTACAGACTTTGTCATAGTACTGTTTAACCAATTTTGTTTTTCCTGTGCAGAAACATTTTGTCATAGTAATGCTTAACTGTTTTGTTTTCCCTGTACAAAGATATTTTGTCATAGTACTGCTTAACTGTTGTTCATCCTGTACAGAGACATATCATCACAGTACCTCTTGAATGTTTTGCTCTTCTTGTACAAAGAAATTTTGTCATAGTGCTGCTTGACTGTTTTGTTCTTCCTGTACAGAGATATTTTGTCACAGCATTGCTTGACTATTTTGTTCTTCCTGTACAGATATTTTGTTATAGTACTGCTTAACTGTTTTGTTCTTCCTGTACAGTTGCTTTGTCAAAGTGCTGCTTGACTATTTTGTTGTTCCTATACATAAATATTTTATCTTAGTACTGCTTGACTGTTTTGTTCTTCCTGTACAGAGATATTTTGTCACAGTACTGCTTGACTGTTTTGTTCTTCCTGTACAGAGATATTTTGTCATAATACTGCTTAACTGTTTTTTTCTTCCTGTACAGAAATATTTTGTCACAGTACTCCCTAAATGTTTGGTCTTCCTGTACAGAGATATTTTGTCACAGTACTGCTTAACTTTTGTTTTTCCTGTAGAAAGGTATTTTGTCATAGTACTGCTTGACTATTTTGTTCTTCGTATACTGAGACATTTTGTCACAGTATTGCTTGACTGGTTTTCTTCTTACTGTACAAAGACATTTTGTCTTAGTACTGTTTGATTGTTTTGTTCTTCCTACACAGATATTTTGTCATAGTACTACTTAACTGTTTTGTTCTTACTGTACAGAGATTATTTTGTCAGCACTGCTTAATTGCTTTTGTTCTCACTGTACACACTTTCTGTCTTAGTACTGTTTAACCACTTTTGTTGTTCCTGTACAGAGACATTTTGTCTTAGTAATGCTTACCTGTTTTGTTCTCCCTGTACAAAGATATTTTGTCATATTACTGCTCGCCTGTTGTTCTTCCTGCACAGAGACATATCATCACAGTACTGCTTGACTGTTTTGTTCTTCCTGTAAAAAGATATTTTGTCACAGTACTGCTTGACTGTTTTTTCTTCCTGTACAGAGATATTTTTTCATAGTACTTCTTGACTGTTATGTTCTTCCTGTGCAGAGACATTTTGTCATAGTACTGCTTCACTGATTTGTTCTTCTTGTACAGAGATATTTTGTTATTGTACTGCTTAATTGTTTTGTTCTTCCTGTAGAGAGAAATTTTGTCATAGTGCTGCTTACCTATTTTGTTCTTCTTGTACTGAGATATTTTGTCACAGCACTGCTTAGCTGTTTTGTTCTTACTGTACAAAGATATTTTGTCACAGTACTACTTGACCGTGTTTTTCGTGTACAAATATATTTTTTCAAATTCCTGCCTAAGTGTTTTGTTCTTCCTGTACAGAGATATTTTGTCATAGTACTGCCTAACTGTTTTGTTTTTCCTGTACAGAGACATTCTGTCAAAGTACTGCTTAACTGTTGTTCTTCCTGTACAGAGACATATCATCACAGTACTGCTTGACTGTTTTGTTCTTCCTGTAAAGAGATATGTTGTCATAGTACTGCTTAACTATTTTGTTCTTCTGTACAGCGTTTTATCATTGTACTACTTGACTGTTTCGTTCTTCCTGTACAGAGATATTTTATCTTAGTACTGCTTGACTGTTTTGATCTTCCTGTACTGAGACATTTTGTCATAGTAGCGCTTGACTGTTTTGTTCTTCCTGTACAGAGATATTTTCTCACAGTACTTCCTAACTGTTTTGTTCTTCTTGTACAGAGACATTTTGTCATATTACTGCTTAACTGTTTTGTTCTTCATGTACAGAGATATTTTGTCATAGTATTGCTTAACTGTTTTGGTCTTCCTGTACAGAGGTATGTTGTCATAGTATTGACCGGTTTTGTTCTTCCTGTACAGAGACATTTTGCCTTAGAACTACTAGACTGATGTGTTCTTCCTGTGCAGAGAAATTTGTCATAGTACTGCTTCACAGTTTTGTTCTTCTTTTACAGAGGTATTTTGTCACAGCATTGCTTAACTGTTGTGTTCTTCCTGTAGAGAGACATTTTGTCTTAGTATGCTTGCCTGTTTTATTCTTCTTGTACAGAGCTATTTTGTCACAGTACTGCTTAGCTGTTTTGTTCTTCCTGTATAGAGATATTTTGTCATAGTACTACTTGACTGTTTTGTTCGTGTAGACATATGTCTTATCATAGTCCTGCTTAAGTATTTTGTTCTTCCTGTAAAGAGATATTTTGTCATAGTGCTGCCTAACTATTTTGTTCTTCCTGTATAGAGACATTTTGTCATAGTAATGTTAGACTGTTGTGTTGTTCCTATACAGACATTTTGTCATAGTATTGCTTAACTGTTTTGTTCTTCCTTTGCAGAGATATTTTGTGACAGTTCTGCTTGGGTGTTTTGTTCTTCCTGTACAGAGATATTTTGTCATAGTACTGCTTGACTGTTTTGTTCTTTCTGTACAGAGATATTTTTTCATAGTACTGCCTAACTGTTTTGTTCTTACTGTATAGAGTTATTTTGTCATTGTACTGCTTGACTGTTTTGTTCTTCCTGTACAGAGATATTTTGTCATAGTACTGCTTAACTGCTTTGTTCTTCCTGTCTAGAGACATTTTGTCATAGTACTGCTTAACTGTTATGTTCTTCTTGTACAGAAATATTTTGTCATATTACTGCCTAACTGTTTTATTCTTTTTATAGAGAGACATTTTGTTATAGTACTGCTCGACTGTTGTGTTCTTCCTGTAGAGAGATATTTTGTCATAGTACTGCTTAACTGTTTTGTTTTTCCTATAAAGAGATATTTTGTCATAGTAGTGCTTAACTGTTTTGTTCTTCTTTTGTTCTTCCTGTACAGAGATATTTTGTCATAGTACTGCTTAGCTGTTTTGTCCTTCCTGTACAGAGATATTTTGTCATAGTACTGCTTGACTGTTTTGTCCTTCCTGTACAGAGACATTTTGTCACAGTACTGGTTGACTGATTTGTTCTTCCTTTACAGAGACATTTTGTCATAGAACTGCTTGACTATTTTGTTCTTACTGTACAGAGACAATTTGTCTTAGTGCTGCTTGACTGTTTTGTTTTTCCTTTAAAGACATTTTGTCATCGTAATGCTTGACTGTTTTGTACTTCCTGTACAGAGGCATTTTGTCATAGTACTGTGTTACTGTTTTGTTCTTCCTGTACAGAGATATTTTGTCAGTACTGCTTGACTGTTTTGTTCTTCCTGTACAGAGACATTTTGTCAAGTACTGCTTGACTGTTTTGTTCTTACTGTACAGAGACATTTTGTGATAGTATTGCCTGAATGTTTTGTTCTTACTTTACAGAGACATTTTGTCATAGTACTGCTAAACTGTTTTGTTCTTCCTGTGCAGAGATATTTTGTGACAGTACTGCTTGACTGTTTTGTTTCTCCTGTACAGAGACATTTTGTCATATGACTGTTTGAATGATTTGTTCTTTCTGTACAGAGATATTTTGTAATGGTATGGCTTGCCTGTTTTGTTCTGTCTGCACAGAGATATTTTGTCATAGTAGTACTTGAATATTTTGCTTTTCCTGTATAGAGATATTTTGTCATAGTACTGCTCGAATGTTTCATTCTTCCTGTACAGAGAGATTTTGTCATAGTACTACTTGACTGTTTTGTTCTTCCTGTACAGAAACATTTTGTCATAGTAATTCTTGAATGTTTTGTTTTTCCTGTATAGAGACGTTTTGCCACAGTACTGCCTAACTGTTTTGCTCTTTCTTACAGAGACATTTTGTCACAGCACTGCTTGACTGTTTTGTTCTTCCTGTACAGAGACATTTTGTCATAGTACTGCTCGCCTGTTTTGTTCTTCCTGTACAGAGACATTTTGTCATAGTACTGCTTAACTATTTTGTTCTTCCTGTACAGAGATGTTTTGTCATAGTACTGCTTAATTGTTTTGTTCTTCCTATACGGACATTTTTCATATTACTGCTTGACTGTTTTGTTCTTATTGTTTTGATCTTCCTGTACATAGACATTTTGTCAAAGTACTGTTTGACTGTTTTGTTCTCCCTGTACAGAGATATTTTGTCATAGTATTGCTTGTCTGTTTTGTTCTTCCGGTACAGTGACATTTTGTCATAGTATTGCATGACTGTTTTGTTCTTCCAGGTCAGAGATATTTTGTCATACTACTGCTTGATTGTTTTGTTCTACCTGTACGAAGACATTTTGTCACAGTACTGCCTAAATGTTTTGTTCTTCCAGCACAGAGATTTTTTGTCATACTACTGCTTGACTTTTGTTCTTCCTGTACAGAAACATTTTGTCTTAGTACTGCTTGCCTGTTTTGTTCTACCTGTACAAAGACATTTTGTCACAGTACTACCTAAATGTTTTGCTCTTCCAGTACAGAGATTTTTTGTCATACTACTGCTTGACTTTTGTTCTTCCTGTACAGAAACATTTTGTCATAGTACTGCTTGATTGTTTTGTTCTACCTGTACAAAAACATTTTGTCACATTACTGCCTAAATGTTTTGTTCTTCCAGCACAGAGATTTTTTGTCATAGTACTGCTTGACTTTTGTTCTTCCTGTACAGAAACATTTTGTCATCGTACTGCTTGCTTGTTTTGTCCTACCTGAACAAAGACATTTTGTCACAGTACTGCCCAAATATTTTGCTCTTCCAGTACAGAGATATTTTGTCATACTACTGCTTGACTGTTTTGTTCTTACTGTAGAGAGACAATTTGTCATAGTAGTGCTTGGCTGTTTTGTTCTTCTTGTACAGGATATTTTGTCATAGTATTGCTTGACTGTTTTGTTCTTACTGTACAGACACATTTTGTCATAGTACAGCTTGACTGTTTTGTTCTTCCTGTACAGATATATTTTGTCATAGTACTGCTTGACTGTTGTTTTCTTTCTGTGGAGAGACATTTTGTCATAGTACTTCTTTGCTGTTTTGTTCTTCTTGTGCAGAGATATTTTGTCATAGTACTGATTAACTGTTGTGTTCTTCCTGTACAGAGACCTTTTTCCATAGTACTCCTTGCTGGTTTTGTTCTTCTTTTACAGAGATATTTTGTCATAGTACTGCTTAACTGTTTTGTTCTTCCTGTACAGAAATATTTTTTTCATAGTACTGCTTAACTGTTTGATTCTTCCTGTACAGAGATATTTTGTCATAGTACTGCCTAACTATTTTGTTCTTCCTATACAGAGACATTTTGTCATAGTACTGCTCGACTCTTGTGTTCTTCCTGTACAGAGATATTTTATCATAGTACTGATTAACTGTTTTGTTCTTCCTGTACAGAAGCTTTTTGTCTTAGTACATCTTGCCTCTTTTGTTCTTCCTGTACAGAGATATTTTGTGCTAGTACTGCTTGACTGTTTTGTTCTTCCTGTATAGAGATATTTTTCATAGTACTGCTTTACTGTTTTGTCCTTACTGTACAGAGACATTTTGTCATAGTACTGCTTGACTTTTTTGTTCTTTCTTTACAGAGATATTTTGTCATAGTACTGCTAGACTGTTTTGTTCTGCCTGTACAGATATTTTTTGATAATACTGCTTGACTGTTTTGTTCTTCCTGTAGAGAGATATTTTGTCCTATTACTGCTAGACTTTTGTTCTGCCTGTATAGAGATATTTTTCCATAGTGCTGCCTTACTGTTTTGTTCTTCCTGTAAAGAGATATTTTTCCATAGTACTGCTTGACTGTTTTGTTCGTCCTGTACAGAGATGTTTTGTCATAGCACTGCTTGACTGTTTTGTTCTTCCTGTACAGAGACATTTTGCCATAGTGCTGCTTGACTGTTTTGTTTTCCTGTACAGAGACATTTTGTCATAGTAATGCTTGACTGTTTTGTACTTCCTGTACAAAGGCATTTTGTCATAGCACTGCTTGACTGTTTTCTTTTTCCTGTACAGAGACATTTTGTCATAGTACTGCTTGACTGTTTTGTTCTTCTTGTACATAGACATTTTGTCATAGTACTGCTTGACTGTTTTGTTCTTACTGTACAGAGACATTTTGTCATAGTACTGTTTGCCTGTTTTGTTCTTCCTGTACAGAGACATTTTGTGATAGTATTGCCTGAATGTTTTGTTCTTGCTTTACAGAGACATTTTGTAATAGTGCTGCTTGACTCTTGTGTTCTTCCTGTACAGAGACATTTTGTCATAGCAATTGTTTGAATGTTTTGTTCTTCCTGTACAGGGATATTTTGTAATAGTATGGCTTGCCTGTTTTGTTCTGTCTGCACAGAGATATTTTGCCATAGTACTGCTTGACTATTTTGTTTTTCCTGTACAGGGATATTTTTTCATAGTACTGCTTGACTGTTTTATTTTTCCTGTACAGAGACATTTTGTTATAGTACTGCTTGACTGTTTTGTTCTTCCTGTACAGAAACATTTTGTCATAGTACAGCTTGACTGTTTTGTTCTTCCTGTACAGAGATATTTTGTCATAGTACTGCTTGACTGTTCTGTTCTTCCTGTACAGAGACATTTTGTCATAGTACTGCTTGCCTGTTTTCATCTTAATGTACAGAGATATTTTGTCATAGTACTGCTTGCCTGTTTTGTTTTTCCTGTACACAGACATTTTGTAATAGTGTTGCCTGAAGTTTTGTTCTTACTTTACAGAGACATTTTGTAATAGTACTGCTTGACTGTTTTGTTCTTCCTGTACAGAGATATTTTGTCATAGTACTGCTTAGTACTGCTTGACTCTTTTGTTTTTCCTGTACAGAGACATTTTGTCATAGGACTGTTTGAATGTTTTGTTCTTCCTGTACAGATATATTTTGTAATAGTACGGCTTGCCTGTTTTGATCTGTCTGCACAGAAATATTTTATCATAGTACTACTTGACTATTTTGTTTTTCGTGTACAGGGTTATTTTTTCATAGTACTGCTTGATTGTTTTATTCTTCCTGTACAGAGACATTTTGTTATAGTACTGCTTGACTGTTTTGTTTTTCCTGAAGAGAAACATTTTGTCATAGTACTGCTTGACTGTTTTGTCCTTCCTGTACAGAGACATTTTGTCACAATAATGCCTAAAGTGTTTTGTTCTTCCTGTATGGAGACATTTTGTCACAGCACTGCTTGACTGTTTTGTTCTTCCTATACAAAGATATTTTGTCATAGTACTGCTTGACTATTTTGTTCTTCCTATACAGAGATATTTTGTCATAGTCCTGCTCGCCTGTTTTGTTCTTCCTGTACAGAGACATTTTGTTATAGTACTGGTTGACTGTTTTGTTCTTCCTGAAGAGAAACATTTTGTCATAGTACTGCTTGACTGTTTTGTTCTTCCTGTTCAGAGACATTTTGTCACAGTAATGCCTAAAGTGTTTTGTTCTTCCTGTATGGAGACATTTTGTCACAGCACTGCTTGACTGTTTTGTTCTTCCTATACAGAGATATTTTGTCATAGTACTGCTTGACTATTTTGTTCTTCCTATACAGAGATATTTTGTCACAGTCCTGCTCGCCTGTTTTGTTCTCCCTGTACAGAGACATTTTGTGATAGTACTGCTTGACTGTTTTGTTCTTCCTGTACAGAGATATTTTGTCACAGTACTGCTTAACTGTTTTGTTCTTCCTGTACGAGACATTTTGTCATAGCACTGCTTGACTGTTTTGTTCTTCCTGTATGAGACATTTTGTCATAGCACTGCTTGGCTGTTTTGTTCTTCCTGTGCAGAGACATTTTATCATAGTACTGCTTGACTGTTTTCTTCTTCCTGTACAAAGATATTCTGTCAAAGTACTGCTTGACTGTTTTGTTCTTCCTGTACAGAGGCACTTTGTCATAGTACTCCTTGACTGTTTTGTTATTATTGTATAGAGACATTTTATCATAGTACTGCTTGACTGTTTTGTTCTTCCTACACAGATATTTTGTCATAGTCCTGCTCGCCTGTTTTGTTCTCCCTGTACAGAGACATTTTGTGATAGTACTGCTTGACTGTTTTGTTCTTCCTGTACAGAGATAGTTTGTCATAGTACTGCTTAACTGTTTTGTTCTTCCTGTACAGAGACATTTTGTCATAGCACTGATTGACTGTTTTGTTCTTCCTGCACAGGGACATTTTATCACAGTACTGCTTGACTGTTTTGTTCTTCCTGTACAGAGGCATTTTGTCATAGTATTCATTGACTATTTTGTTCTTCCTGTACAGAAATATTTTGTTATAGTATGCTCGACTGTTTTGTTCTTCCAGTACAGACATTTTGTCATAGTACTGCTTGACTGTCTTGTTCTTCCTGTACAGAGATATTTTGTCATAGTGGTGCTTGACTGTTTTGTTCTTCCTGTACAAAGACATTTTGTCATAGTATTGCCTGACTGTTTTGTTCTTACTTTACTGAGACATTTTGTCATAGTACTGCTTGACTGTTAGCTTCTTCCTTTACAGAGATATTTCGTCATAGGACTGTTTTGTTCTTCCTTTACAGTTATTTTGTAATAGTACTGCTTGACTGATTTGTTCTGTCTGCACAGAGATACTTTTTCATAGTACTGCTTGACTGTTTTGTTTTTCCTATACAGAGATATCTTGTCATAGTACTGATTGACTGTTTCGTTCTTACTGTACAGAGACATTTTGTCATAATACTGCTTGACTGTTTTGTCCATCCTTTTCAGAAACACTTTGTCACAGTACTGCTTGACTGTTTTGTTCTTCCTGTACAGAGACATTTTGTCACAGTACTGCCTGACTGTTTTGTTCTTCCTGTACAGAGACATTTTGTCATAGTACTGCTTGACTGTTTTGTTATTCCTGTCGAGACATTTTGTCACAGTACTGCTTGACTTTTTTATTTTTCCTGTACAGAGACATTTTGTTATAGTACTGCTTGACTGTTTTCTTCTTCCTGTACAGAGATATTTTGTCATAGTATTGGTTGACTGTTTTGTGTTTTCAGTACAGAGAAATTTTGTCATAATATTGCTTGACTGTTTTATCCTTTGGTACAGAGATTTTTGTCATAGTACTGCTTGACTGTTTAGTTCTTACTGTGGAGACAATTTATCATAGTACTACTTGACTGTTTTGTTCTTCCTGTACAGATACATTTTGTCATAGTATTGCTTGACTATTTTGTTCTTCCTGTACAGAGACATTTTGTGATAGTATTGCTTGACTGTTTTGTTCTTCCTGTACTGAAACATTTTGGCATAGTACTGCTTGACTGTTTTGTTCTTCCTGTACAGAGATATTTTGTAATAGTACTGCTTGGCTGTTTTGTTCTTCCAGTACAGATATATTTAATCATAGTACTGTTTGCCTGTTTTGTCTTCCTGTATAGAGGCATTTTGACATAGTACTGCTTGACTGTTTTGTTTTTATTGTACAGAGATATTTTGGCAAAGGACTGCTTGACTGTTTTGTTCTTCCTGTAGAGATATTTTGTCATAGTACTGCTTAACTGTTTTGTTCTTCATGTACAGAGACATTTTGTCGTAGTACTGCTTGACTGTTTTGCTCTTCCTGTACAGAGATATTTTGTAATAGGACTGTTTGACCGTTTTGTTCTTCCTGTACAGAGATATTTTGTTATAGTACTGCTTGACTGTTATGTTTTTACTGTACAGAGAAATTTCGTTATAGTCCTGCATGACTGTTTCGTTCTTATTGTACAGAGACATTTTGTCATAGTACTGCTTAACTGTTTTGTTCTTCCTGTACAGAGGCATTTTGTCACAGTATTGCGTGACTGTTGTTCTTACTGTGCAGAGACATTTTGTCATAGTACTGCATAACTGTTTTGTTCTTACTGTACAGAGACATTTTGTCATAGTGCTGTTTCACTGTTTTGTTCTTCCTGTATAGAGATATTTTGTCATAGTACTGCTTGACCGTTTTGTTCTTTCTATAGAGACATATTGTCATAGTACTGCTTGACTGTTTTGTTCTTCCTGTAGAGACATTTTGGCATAGTACTGCTAGGCTGTTTTGTTCTTCCTGTACAGATAGAGTTTGTCATACTACTGCTTGCCTGTTTTGTTATTCCTGTATAGAGGCATTTTGACATAGTACTGCTTGACTGTTTTGTTCTTCCTGTATAGAGATATTTTTTTCATAGTACTGTTTGACTGTTTTGTAGATATTTTGTCATAGCACTGCTTGACTGTTATGTTCTTACTGTACAGAGAAATTTTGTTATAGTACTGCATGACTGTTTCGTTCTTATTGTACAGAGACATTTTGTCATAGTACTGCTTAACGGTTTTGTTCTTCCTGTACAGACATTTTGTCGAAGTACTGCTTGACTTTTGTTCTTCCTGTACAGATATTTTGTCATAGTACTGCTTGACTGTTATGTTCTTACTGTACAGAGACACTTTGTTATAGTATTGCTTGACTGTTTTTTCTTATTGTACAGATACATTTGTCATAGTACTTCTTAAATGTTTTGTTCTTCCTGTACAGAGATATTTTTTCATAGTACTGCTTGACTGTTTTGTTCTTACTGTATAGAGACATTTTGTCATAGTACTGCATAACTGTTTTGTTCTTGCTATACAGAGACATTTTTTCATAGTACTGCTTCACTGTTTTGTTTTTCCTGTATAGAGATATTTTGTCTTACTGCTCAACTGCTTTGTTCTTTCTATACAGAGTCATTTTGTCATAGTACTGCTTGCCTGTTTTGTTCTTCCTGTTTAGAGACATTTTATCATAGTACTGCTTCACTGTTTTTTTCTTCCTGTACAGAGATATTTTGTCATAGTATTGCTTGACTGTTTTGTTTTTCCTGTACAGACACATTTTGTCATAGTACTGCTTAACTGTTTTGTTCTTACTGCATAAAGACATTTTGTCATAGTACTGCTTAACTGCTTTTGTTCTTACTTTACAAGACTTGTCATAGTACTGTTCAACAGCATTTGTTCTTCCTTTAAAGACATATTTTATCATAATAATGCTTAACCGCTTTGTTCTTCCTTTACAGACTATTTGTCATAGTACTGTTTAACTACTTTTTTCTTCCTGTACAGAGACATTTTGTCATAGTAGTGCTCAACTGTTTTGTTCTTCCTGTACACAGAAATATTGTCATAGTAATGCTCAACTATTTTGTTCTTCCTGTACAGGCACATTTTGTCATAGTACTGCTTAACTGGTTTTGTTCTTCCTGGACTGACATATTTTGTCATAGTGCTGCTTAATAGTTTTGTTCTTCCTTTACAGATATATTTTGTCCTAGTACTGCTTAACTGTTTCTTTTCTTGTAAATAGACTTTGTCATAGAACTGCTTTACTGATTTTGTTCTTCCCATACAGAGACATCTTGTCATAGAAGTGCCAAATTATTTTTTTTCTTCCTGTACAGATATTTTTTGCCATAAAACTGCTTAACTGATTTTGTTTTTCCTGTACAGAGACATTTGTACAGACACATTCCATGATACCACTGCTTAACAGTTTTTGGTCTCCTGTTCAGACATTTTGTCATAGCACTATTAACCGGTTTTGTCTTCCTGTATCGACATATTTTGTCATAGGATTGGTTATCTGCTTATGTATTATACATAAACATTTTGTCATAGCACTACTTAATTGGTTTTGTTCTTCCTGTAGAGACATTTCATAATAGCACTGTTTAACTGGTTCTGGAGGTCACTAAAAGTTGAGTAGCTTAGTCAACTTCAGTCAGTATATCTCAGGGAGTCAAGAGGTATTTAGATACAGCCATTTATTTAGCGTTTTACATATCAAATTTACAGTAAACTGCTGACTTAATGTCTGTTAACAAAACTACAGTTTATTGTTGTGTCAAACTGAAATTTTATTTAGTTTCAAGAAAAACAAACATACTAAACTTTTCAAGTGTAGTTTTGCCTAAATATATCCCATGTCCATCTTTGAAGAAGAACATTTAGTCTCTTAGAAGCTGGAAATGTTTACAAGGAAAAAACAAATGCATTTTATTGTTTATTGTAATCCAGTACATTTCAATAAGACATGAAAAATGAAAAAAATTTAAAATACAAGCTTGATGAACTTACTCTTGAAGAACATGAATTTCCCATTTGATCATCAAGTCAAAGGGTTTCTTTAAACAAATAAGTGCATTTTTTTTAAATCAACAAAATTATAATTTTTATCAACCATGTCGGTTACTAATACAAATCCCTAACATCCTTCAGTCAAGGTGTAAGAGTTTACAACATAAAGGTAGTGGAATAACCATAAGCAAAATATGTGAAAATCACACATTTGTATTAGTGATTTTCTTAAAAAATCCGTCTCCATGAATATGGCCATTCAGCCTTTTAACACAAATTGCAGCTACCAGGAACTAAATTCAGTTCGGCAATTTTAACAAATCTGCAAAATCTAATGTTTGATGCTTTCTTTAACCTACAAGATAAGTAGCCACTCTTTTCCAAAGCCTTTAAACAATACAACATTATACTAGTGGAGTGTAACAATGCAACACCATATATTGATGATGTAAAGAGTAAACACTAAATATTCAGATACAATAATTAAATAAAATCTTCCCGTACTCAGTTATAATAAAAATCCAGTACAGAATGCTTTACATTAGGTTAAAGCTTTTTTTTTTTTTTTTTTTTTTTGCCTTTCTGCAAAGTAATAGGACCTGATAAAAAATCCTTCCATTCTTATCCCTAATATAGCAAATCATCATTCTTATCCCTAATATAGCAAATCATAATATAGTCCACAACTAAAGTGAAATTCCCTCTACTTATACTAAGTCTACAAAAGAAATGGTACTTAACGTTTAGACTTCTTTTTCTGTTTTCTTCTCTGTTCTTCCTCATCTTCTTCATAACTTGGGGAATACAGAGGTGATGTTGGGCTATAGCCTGGTGTGGTGGGGCTGTAAGTGGGACTTGTCGGGGAATATTTGGGACTACTTGGGCTGTAAGTGGGAGATGTAGGGGAATATTTGGGACTTGAGGGGCTGTATTGTGGACTGGAAGGACTATACGTTGGTGATGTTGGCGAATATTTAGGAGATGATGGCGAGTAGTTGGGTGAAGTTGGTGAATATTTGGGAGATGAAGGTGAATATGATGGTGATGTTGGGGAGTATGTGGGGCTGGTCGGAGAATACTTTGGGGAACTTGGGGAATAAGAAGGTGATCCTGGGGAATATGTAGGGCTTGTAGGGGAATAGTTAGGACTGGTAGGGGAATACTTTGGTGAACTAGGAGAATATGAAGGAGAGTCAGGTGAATATTGAGGAGAACTTGGAGAATATGAGGGACTAGTTGGGGAATAAGAAGGACTGGTTGGGGAATATGAAGGACTAGTTGGAGAATAGCCAGGTGAAGAAGGAGAATAATTAGGTGCATAAGAAGGGGAAGTTGGTGAGTAAGATGGTGATGTTGGTGAGTATGAAGGTGAAGTTGGCGAGTATGATGGACTAGTTGGTGAGTATGATGGTGATGTTGGGCTGTAACTGGGTGATGTTGGGGAATATGATGGGGAAGTGGGAGAGTATGATGGAGATGTGGGTGAATATGATGGAGATGTTGGGGAATATGAAGGAGATGTTGGGGAATATGATGGAGATGTTGGAGAATAAGATGGCGAAGTTGGACTATATGAGGGAGATGTTGGTGAATAAGATGGGCTGGTTGGAGAGTACTGTGGGGATGTAGGAGAGTACTGTGGGCTTGTAGGACTGTATGTTGGAGAAGTAGGAGAATAACCAGGTGATGCTGGTGTCATACTTGGTGATGTTGGTTGATAGGCTGGGGAAGAAGGAGAATATGAAGGAGAAAGAGGATTGGCTGGGCTGGGGAAGTATGGACTCATCCCACCAGGTGACCCTGGGCTACCTGGCTGTGGTGACCAGGCAGGAGAGTATCCTGGTGAAAGACCCGTTGTCTCACTTGCAGGAGCAGGAGAAAAGGATGGACCTCCTGGAGTCATACCTGTGCCCAAACCAGGAGTGAAGGCACCATATGGAGACATGGAGGGAGTTGCTCCTGAGCACCATGGGGTCTGGGCAGGAGTCATGCCTGATGATGGCGAAGCAGCACCAAATCCTCCTCCCATCATCATACCAGCTCCAGGCATAGGAATTTCCATACCCAGTTTACATTTGTTATCATCAAGCACAAGATCAAAGGACCCAGTGCCTATCTTGGGAAGCTGACCCAACATAATATTCTCAGACACACCTCGTATAGGATCTACCTCCGCACATGAAGCAGCTTCCATCAGCACATCAACAGACTCCTCAAATGAGCATTTCATCAACGCTCCAGTGTCCTGCCTGTTAATGCCATGACGTGTGATAGCCATCAAATGACCTTTGCTTGTCATTACATCACAAAGCAAAGCAAGATGTCTATAGTTTACATACAAGCCATAGAACATCAGCACAGCATTCATTTCCTTTTCAATACATTTACGCACAGCCTCAATACCCAAGACTTCAAAAACTTCTAAAATGTCATTGGATGATGTACGGACAGGATCTACATCACGCTCTGAAAGAACTTTCATTAAAGCTGTACCATCAGTTTCAAGTAACCATTCAGCAATGGCTTTAAATTCTCCCTGGTCATTAATGATAATCCTTTTCTTCTCGTCAGTTTGTGGTAAGTGCATGTATACTTTAGTGATGGCTTCAATGCCCTGAAGAGTTAAATCATTCAGCATATTTGCTTCAATGCAACGCAAAAATGTATCATCCTCCATTTTGTCCACCTGTAAGAAGATAATTCCATTAAAGTTAACATACTTCTCTCAAATCTTAAATGCTAAAATTAAAGACTTAAAATATTTTGTCAAATAAAACCAATGAACTCGTAGGAGCCTCCTACTTTGATATCTTGGTAATCCACTTTTAATACAAGCTACAATGCAACAGAAGAGTACTGCATGACAGCAAATAATTAAAATCTGTTTTGTTTTGATAAAAACCACTGGATTTTTCTTAGCCCTTCACTTTGCTAATTTTAGGATAAGACCATTCAATATCTAATTAAGAAAAATGTTTGTCTCTTCAGGAAAGGGAGGAAGTTTCATGTAGGGGTGTGCCCCTTATCTTCAACCACAGTTGTCTTTTTCTCTAAAGTGGACATTAAACCTTTTGTATGAGGAGGCAACCTCTATATAATGCAATGGTTTGTACTGTAAGAAAATGCAGAAAGACAATACCAGCTTGGTTGATCAAAATCAATCATGTAAAAATCATCAGTTAAATTAAAATCAAACTTCAAAGTAATTTACTACCAGTTTTCTTCTTAAGCCACTAGTGTCAACTATGCAAACAGAGTGTAACATCCATGTAGCTAAATTCTGCCAAAATAACACTTAAAAGAGGATTTATTTTTATCAAACCATGTTGCTGTAAATACAGGAGTCACTAGGGCAACTACGTTTGAAGGCAAGAATCCCAACTCGACATTACCGGGGTTTAGGTGCAGCATTTTTATAATACTATAAATACGTGCCATACCAGGATTTTACAGCACAAATCAAAACTAAACAAATGATAAAATACTAAGGTGTCTGACAATTTCTTCATAGAATTTTGTTCACATAATAATTTACTGTTGGTTTCCTTAACTGCATGCATCAACTAATACTTGAATGGACCTAAAAGTTAAGTAGTCTGGGTCTACCAGCCCAGGGGCACACATTTTATTAGGACTGTCTTGCATTTTGCATAACTGACAGAGCTTAATGCTTGCGGTGGCCAACACATTGTGAATACGTAATTGGTGGTGTGGAGGAAGAAACTGAGAAGTGTGCTTTTTAACAAGCCGGATCACTGAATGTATTATTACATTTTGTATCACTCGGTATATTGTTGCTTTCGTGCTTTCAACTGGTGCATTTGGATTGTCACAGCACTTCAAATCATAACAGTTCCTCTATAACATGTTTATTCATTCCATATGGTTTACTGATCAAGAAATACAATATACACTGATATGTTATTGTGAGACCATTTGCATGTGTTTTCCAGAATGACTTTTGAGTTCTATCTTGTATTTAGTTGAAACTTGGCAATGTTTTTTATTACCACACTACTGATGTGATTTTTTTTATATATGGGTATCATAATGTTCTATATTATATACTTATTATTTGGGTTTTGCTTAACTATCAGCAGACTGTTTTCTAACATGTAATTACAAGTTGTATGCATTTACTAATATTGGTCTATGTACTTTGTAATGGATATACAGAGATTGATGGCAGGTGACAATTATATTTTCTTTTAGATATGTGATTGCAAGCAGATGGTACTGGTCTGTGAATTGTCTTGGAATGTTTTTTTGTTATGGATTACCTGAATCTGTTATGACTTGTTATTTTGAAGGGCACGTCATATTTTTTAAAATTGAGTCGAGCGTTGGTGGTGGATCACACATTAGGCACACCTGAGCAATATGTAATAAATATGCAGTAACTGAAATACACTGTTGACTGAATAATTTCTTGTAAAGGTAGAGTAGAAAGAAACTTGAAAGTATGAGAGAGAGAGAGAGAGAGTAGGTGATATTTACCAAATATTTTGACGACACTGTGACACGTCATTGAATCTGTCGCGGACAGATGGTAGTGTGATCAGGAGGGTAATCTGTTTGCCAGTTTTTGGTGTTATGTATTTCGTATTCAAATGTAACATTGTTGTGTTGAAAGTTAGTAAAATCATATCCTGTTACGCAGTTAAAAGTATCATATGGTTGTGAAATCTCTTGTAAGCATCATACCGTTGTGAAATCTCTTGTGTGTGGCAACTTGCAGTTAGAGTTTGATCGTATGTTTGTATGCCAATGCCAATACAAGGGTAGTTGTACTGTATTGTTCATATTCTCTCTTCTATCTTGGAGAGATGGAACAGTCTCAGATACGTCTGCATCAAGATATATTCCTCATAATAGATAACCACCAACCAGATGGAGTTAAATAAAAATCTTCAATGTCACTACAGACCTATTTAACTAAAATTTTTCTTTTTCTGTTGGTATTATTACTTTTACAGTAATGACTCTTCATTTTTCATTATATTCTGTTTAACCACAAAGCATTAAAAAGTCTTGTGTTTTGTCCTACTTTATAGTATAGGTTTTTACAGAGTTCTTTTTTATTTTCTATAGTATCTTCTCAAATCTAAAAATTCTACTTGTGCAACACAAGTAGAAAAAAATTATGCCAAGTCTTTTTCTGCCTTGAAAGTATGCCTCTTTTCCCTGCTAGAACCTCTTACCCAAAAAGATAAATCTAATTTAATGATGTAGAATTACATAATGATTCTTAGCCAATGACAGCATAGTAATGTTACAGAAGGGAAATCCTTCAATCAAACAAGAACATCATATTCCCATGGGTATTTGAAGTAAAACTCATTAGTGGCTCAGTCTCAGAAGGAAAGCCTGCAAAAGGGATGAACAATAGAGGTGGTAAATATTGAACTGAATTTCCTACACTCTTGTATTACATGCTAGTCATCAACTAACCAAATGTCAAACATGTATGACCAATTTATTATGTTTACAACTAATTAGTTTAACTAGCATAGTATAGTTTCATTTATGGAAAGCCTGGAAGGACTGTCCTTAACAGTCACAAATTTTCAAAGTAATTTGTACATCTCCTACGCAAACAAGCAGAAGCCTTTCGTACATAGAGTACCCTTCGGGGCACATGCTGGACCATCTGTAGACTCAACTAACAAAAAACATAACTGTGTGTGTTACCCATGCTCTCCTTATGCACGCAAGCCATTTTTCTTTTGACAGTATGGATGAAGCAGGGCAGATGACATAGTTGAAACCTATATGTAAGCTTTAATTTGTATATAGAGGAAAAATATGAATTACTTAAAAAATGTATGACTTGTTCCTACAGGGATACAAACTTTACGCCTTTCATGTTAGGAGTCTTACCTCTTAATAAAAGGCTTTGTAACCACCAGGAGAACCATTCATCCCCTTGCATGCAACTACAAAATGACAGAATGGTACCTCTCCCTTTTCTGGTTTATATAAAGTGTTGGGTTCAGAATCTCCTCTTCCCCTTGTTATAGAATGGGAAACAGAAGGTGACTCACTGGAACCTAGCTGAACATGAGCCCATAGTGTAATTAACTGTAACTCATTTGGCCCCAGCGTGTACTTCACCTCGAATGCTCTCAAGAAGAGGAAAGGAAAAGATGAGGGAGCAATCATTCATTCCCAAATAAAAATCAAGCCTATGAACTCATGTGAGAAGTAGGGTACCCAGTCCAGGACCCAGTAATCACAACACTTGTTGAGCAGCCACAATGGGTCTGCAGGGAGGGGTTCCAGAGGGGAAGGGCTTTCAACCCTTTCACTTACCTATGGATTGACTGATTACATCTATTAAAACTGGCATCACAACATCTAGGTTATTGATGCCATAATAAATTTAAATAGAAAAATTACATTTCCTTAATAAAATAAAGTTTTATTATACTTACCCAGTAATTACTTAGCTAAGAGTTTCTAACTCGACGGCAACTTCAATTTTGAAATTCACGGTAGTGATAGTCTTTTGTTTATGTAGGTGACTAACCCCGCCCACTTTCAGGGTGGGAGATAGAAACGACTAAGCCAGAAACTTCACTTTTGTTTATGCTCTAAAGTCCACGGAGGGCAGGCTCCATTTGTAATTACTGGGTAAGTATATATAACACTTTATTATAAAAATGTAATATTATAAAAATGTAATTTTTATATAAGTAACTTACCCAGTAATTACTTAACTGAATCCACACTGAAGGAGGGGGGATTCATGGACATCTTGTACTCTAGACATTAATAATGATAATGAAATGAGAACAGAATATATAGGCTTAGCATTGAAACAATGCTTGTTGTTTCTTACCTGGTGAGAGAGCTTCACAGGTAGGTACTGCCTCTGGTTGGGTCGCCTCTACTGAAGTGAGCGACTTCGTAGCGGAGTACTCTGATCGCTAACAAAGCACGAAGCAAACTTTGCAACAAAGGAATCTCCGCTCATTAACAAAGCCGACAATAATATGCCCCTGCCCAGGGCACAGTACAATAAAAAAAAAAAAACCAGAGAAATAGTCACCTACACCACACATAAAAAGCACATATATAAATAAACCACAACCCTACATAGAAATAACTGATGGGCACTCTGGGTACCTTGTACCCTCCGGGCTCCCCATGAACTCAACACCTTGTCAAGGCGAATAAACGTTGCTTCCTACACTCCCTTCCCGAACACTACGCCAACCACAGACAATGGTCCAACTGTACTGCAGTCTTCGTAAGTCATCTCCACGTCTGGCAAATAATGCATAGCAAAAACAGACCACATTTTCAGAATGTAGTCTGTAAGATCGAAGTGAGAAAGATTGTGCTTAAAAACAACTGATGTAGCCACTGTTCTCATGTCGTGCACTGTAACTTTTCGCACAGGCAGAACATTCTCTCCAATTTGAGCATGTGCTTTGAGAATCAGGTCTCTTACAAAAACGATAGAGCATTTTTAGACATAGGCCTGGACGGGTTCTTTACCGAACACCAAAGACTCCTTGCTGGGCCTCTAATCTTCTCTGTCCTCTTGATGTAATATTTAAGCGCTCTTACTGGGCACAAACTTCTCTCCTCTTCCTCTGGACCCAGGATGTTCAATAAGCCTTTAACCCTTAAACGCCTGTTGGACGTTTTAAAGGTCGTCCAAAATTGTCTGTCGAATGCCGAGTGGACGTTGCAAACGTCGACTGAAAATGCTTTTTTTAAATATTCGCGGAAAAATAATTGTAGGCCTAGTTTGCGGAAGATTTCAAATCCCGCCGCCTCGGCGGATGCTGGGAGTTCACGGATCCAGCTGTTGTTTTGTTTCTGAGCGTCACCCAGACGCGCATGCGCCGAATTTCCCCCATCTCGCATCAGAGAGCATCAGAGCAGCACCTTGCGGGAGCGATATTTTGATGCAGACGTGTTTTGTTGAACTTTTGCGAGTATTAGCGTATTCGTGCTGCAACAGAACGTTTGCAGAGATGTCACAAAGGCGTCAGGACCGTGAAAGGCGCATACTGCCTGTCGGAAGTGAGCGTGTGAGGCGAGTTTTAGACTGGGATGCTGGAGAAGGACACAGCATCCAAAGTGAATTTTAACATTCGGTCAATTTGACTCGACCGAAATGATCGAAAAACGCATCCGTAAGCCATAATTATTACATTCGAGTAACAATCAATCATTTACCTTCATTTTGCAACAAACGGAAAGTCTCTAGCACAATATTTAGAATTTTGGTGAATTTTTGAAAAAGAAATTTTCCTCTGCTCCGCACGTGCGAACTCCGCTGAAAATCCTGTCATTTCTTGTGTCAGCTTGCCGTAATTTTTTCGCCGTTTCATATTATTCGTTACATAAAGTGTTATACATCAAAATATGCGCATTTTCATGTAGAATACAACAAAAAATATATCATTCCTTTAGCTCTTCACAGTGTTTTAATATTTACATCGAAATCACGATAACTGACAAAATTTTAACATTAGGTCAAATTTGACTCGACCGAAATGATTGAAAAACGCATCTGTAAGCCATAATTATTACATATGAGTAACAATCAATCATTTACCTTCATTTTGCAACAAACGGAAAGTCTAGCACAATATTTAGAATTTTGGTGAATTTTGAAAAAAAAATTTTCCTCCGCTCATTCAGCGCGAACTCCGCTGAAAATCCTGCCATTTCTTGCGTCAGCTTTGCCGTAATTTTTTTCGTCATTTCATATTATTCGTTACATAAAGTGTTATACATCAAAATGTGCGCAATTTCATGTAGAATACAACAAAAATATATCATTCCTTTAGCTCTTCACAGTTTTTAATATTTACATCGAAATCACGATAACTGACAATTTTAACATTCGGTCAACTTTGATTCGACCGAAATGATCGAAAAATGCATCCGTAAGCCATAATTATTACATTCGAGTAACAATCAATCATTTACCTTCATCTTGCAACAAACGGAAAGTCTCTAGCACATTATTTAGATTTTTGGTGAATTTTTGAAAAAAAAAAAAAAAAATTTCGCTGAAAATCCTGTCATTTCTTGCGTCAGCTTGCCGTAATTTTTTCGCCGTTTCATATTATTCGTGACATAAAGTGTTATACATCAAAATGTGTGCAATTTCATGTAGAATACAGTCGCAAAAAAAAAGCGAAACGACTTCTATATTACTGTAATATGCGTTCGGACTTTTCTTGCGATTTCCGCCCGAGAAGTATATATTTTCCCCAATTTATCGTTCGTCTGGCAGCCTGTATTGTCTCGCTGTTCGGTACCATGAGTTTCTAATGCACTTCAGTGATACTCAAGCTATCACAAAGGTCGGCTGTCATTGTATGCGCTCGTGCCCCATTCACGCTTTCGTCACCGCTACATTTGGCGCTCTTTATGCGCTAGCTAATGAATTATGGCTAAAACTTCCTTATCCTTGGTTAAGAAAGCAGAAATGACCCTATGGAAAACTGGCAAGTCAATGTCAGCTATTGCAAAGAGCTGGGAATCTCTAAAAGCACCGTCTCATTGTGGTGCAACCGCTCCAAGACAGGAGACCTTGATTCATCACTGAAGCGGAAGAAAGGCTCAGGGAGGCCACGAAAAACTACAAAAAGAACGGATAACATTTTAAAAGGATTGTTATGGAACATCCATCAATGCCAGCCAAAATTTTGAAGTCTCAAAACCCTGATCTGCTTTATCTGAACGGAAAATGATGCAGAAAGAAGTGTTGCAGCAAAGAAGCCACTCCTCACTAAGCCTATGAAAAAAAAAGGATGGCTTTTTGCAGAAAATATTTGAAGTGGACTGAAAAGGATTGGGAAAGGGTAGTTTTTAGCGATGAATCTAACTTCCACATTATTCATAGCGCTGGCAAGAAAGTAAGGAGGCCCAAGGATCTAACGCTATGCATCAAAATACACAGTCAAGACTGTGAAACATCCAGCTTATGTGATGGTATGGGGATGTTTCAGCGGATATGGGGGTAGTGGGGATTATATTTTCTAACACGACAATGAATGGAGAGATTTATGAAAATGTCTTGGAAAATGAATTAGTCCCTTACAAGGAACTTTTGGGCATGCGTGTATTTATGCAAGATGGGGCACCTTGCCACCGATTTCACAAGGTCACAAACCTTCTTAAGGAATTTAATATTCAGAAATTGGACTGGCCAGGCAATTCACCAGATTTAAACCCGATTGAAAATTTTACATGAAACGGAAACTGAAGGCACTAGCAGATGAGTCCCTCCCCAAATTGAAGGATGCCATCCGTAAGTTTTTTTGAAGACATGGATGCACAATATTTCAAAGATTTAGCACATTCAATGCCAAGAAGGTTAAAGCTGTACTTAAAAATAATGGAGAAATGTCTAAGTATTGAAAAAATATAAGTGAACTAAAATTTTCCTTTTATTTTCCTTTTTTATATCATCAAATTTGTTTACAAATGTTCATGTAGAATACAACAAAAAATATGTCATTCCTTTAGCTCTTCACAGTTTTTTAATATTTTCGCCAAAATCACGATAACTGACAAAATTTTAACATTCGGTCAACTTTGATTCGACCGAAATGATCAAAAACGCATCCGTAAGCCATAATTATTACATTCGAGTAACAATCAATCATTTACCTTCATTTTGCAACAAACGGAAAGTCTCTAGCAAAATATTTAGATTTTTGGTGAATTTTGAAAAAAAAAAAAAAAAATCCTGTCATTTCTTGCGTCCTTGCCGTAATTTTTGCCGTTTCATATTATTCGTTACATAAAGTGTTATACATCAAAATGTGCGGAATACAACAAAAATATGTCATTCCTTTAGCTCTTCACAGTTTTTTAATTTTCGCCGAAATCACGATAACTGACAAAATTTTAACATTCGGTCAACTTTGACTCGACCAAAATGATCGAAAAATGCATTTAAGCCATAATTATTACATTCGAGTAACAATCAATCATTTACGTTCATTTTGCAACAAACGGAAAGTCTCTAGCAAAATATGTAGATTTTTATTAGCGCATCGGACTCCGCTGAAAATCCTGTCATTTCTTGCGTCAGTGATTTTTTTCGCCATTTCATAATAAAGTGTTATACATCAAAATGTGCACAATTTCATGTAGAATACAACAAAAATATATCATTCCTTTAGCTCTTCACAGTTTTTTATATTTACATCGAAATAACGATAAATAGAAAAAAATCAACCTTCGTCAACTTTAACTCGATCGAAATGGTTCAAAAATGCAATTGTAAGCTAAAAACTTACAGCCTAATAATATTCAATCAATTTCCTTCATTTTGGCACAATTGGAAAGTCTCTAGCACAATATTTTGATTTTTGGTGAATTTTGAAAAAACTTTTTTTTTGTTCAGCGTTGCAATTCATGCATCATTTTGTGATAATATTTTCTCTGTGTTGCTTTAATCGTTTTACAATCTGTTATATACCAAAATCATCGCAATTTAGTGTACAATACAACTAAAAAAATTAACTCATTAGCTTCAGCCGTTTTCCTTACAGTGCGATTTGTATACAATTATATACAAGTTTTTTTTCTGTCATATATTCCAATATTTATATATAATGATATTTTTTTTATTTCTTTTTTACTAAACTTCAGGCAATGAAAAAAGGAGCCAAAAATGAACTCTTAATCTTGAAAACTAAGCGCTGTGATTTTTGAAAAAACGTTTTTTTCCGCAGCGCTACCTCTCGGAGAGGCCGGCATACGGGAGACGTTTTTGAAAATAGGGCTTCGGCGTTAAAGGGTTAATAGCATAAGAATGAGGCCATGGCTGTGAAGGATTCTCGTTTTTTGCCAAGAAGCCAAGGGTAAGGGAACAGACAGCGTCACCTTGAGAAAAACCTATCCTTCTGTCTATTGCATGAAGATCCCTCAACAATGATGAACTCTGGTTCGAATCGTGAGTCAGACAGCCACTTGAGGACTACGTCTAATGACCAAGGGCATACCTCCTCCTCCTTGTTAACCTTGGTCATGTCGAAAGACTTAATAAGATCTGAGAGATCCTGGTTGGAAGAAATGTCTAAACCTCTGTGTCTAAAGACTGAGCTAAGCATAGCTCTATATCCTTTTATCGTAGACGAAGAAAGGGCCCTGGTGGATCTCAAGTAAAGAATGTCTGCCACTTGAGTTATAGTGGTTTCAGAAAAAGAGATGTTATTCTTCTCACACCAAAGTCTAAACACTGCCCACTTTGCCTGGTAGACATTGTTAGTAGAATGTCATCTACGTTTACAAATAGCTTCTGCCGCAGCTCTTGAAAAGCCCTTCGCTCGCAAGAGTCTGTGGACAGTTGAAACCCTGTAAGGGCCAGAGTAGATGTGTCCTGATAAAATTTCCTGTAATGGGGTTGTCTGAATAGACTTGGGATTGCTGGAAGAAGGCGTGGGAAGTCTACTAGCAGCTTGAGAAGCTCCGGGAACCATTCTTTCCTCGGCCAGAAGGGAGCTATCAATGTCATCCTGGTGCTTTGATGCCATTGGAGCTTCATTACCTCCCTCATCATCCCATGCCTGACCAATTTTGCATCATCGCATTAGTTGCCCAGGCTCGAGGGTCTGGAAGGTGAGCAGAACAGGGGGAGATGGTGGCTTCTGGGCATCGCATACAAATCCACCATCGGTTCTCCCCACAACTTCCACAGGTCGGAGCATACCCGATGGTCCAGGGTTAACTCTGTCTGGAGAATTTGCTTGCGACGACCGAGTTCGTCTGCCAAGATGTTGCACTTCCCTTGAATAAACCGCCTTAACAGCTGGGTCTGATTCTGATCTGCCCAAAGTAGGAGGCTCCTGGCTGTCTTGCAAAGGGAGAATGAGTGAGCCCCCCCCCTGGAGTCTTATATAATCTAAGGCTGTCAGGCTGTCTGCATGAACCGTAACTACTTTGTTGCGTACTTCTCTTGCAAAATGTTGCAGTCCTAAATGGACTGCTTCCAGTTCCTTGGTGTTTATGTGAAGATTTTTCTCATGTTGGGACCAAACTCCCAAACCTTCTTTTCCCTCAAGGAGAGCTCTCCAACATAGGTCCGACGCGCCGGAGTAGTAGTCTAGGTCGGGGTTCACTACTGAAACAGACTTTCCCTCTGAAAGTCTGCTTGCGGAGTTCCACCAACACAGGTCCTCCTTTATCTCTTGTGTTAGTGGGAAAATGCACGGTGTTACTGGGAAAATGCACAAGTCTTGATTTATCTTCTGATCCCAACCAACTTGAAAATAATTGTAGAGGCCTCATATACAGCTTCCCAACCTCACAAACTGTTCGATCGATGACAGAGTACCCAGGAGACTCATCCATTGAGTGGCTGAACACTTCTGTAGGGAAAGGAAAAGAGTGACTTTCTTCAGAAGGGCTTCTATTCTTTTGGGAGAAGGAGAAAACTGAAAATTCTGAGAGTTGATCTTCATCCCTAAATATAGAATCTATTGAGAGGGAGTCAGTTGGGAATTTTAAAGGTTCAGCAGCAAACCTAGATTCCGAGTCAAAAGCAAAGTCCTTTGAAGGTCCTCCATGCACCTCTCTTGTGGGCGAACAGATCAACCAATCGTCCAGGTATAGGGAAATATTCACTCCCAGCAGATGAAGCCAACTGCTAATGGGGCGAAAACTCTGGTGAATAAGTGGTGTTGCTGACAGGCAGAAACGTAACACTTGAAACTGGAATACTTGATTCCCAAAAATGGATCTACATACTTCCTCGAGTCTTGCTGAATGGGAATGTGGAAGCAAGCATCTCTCATGTCGAGACATCATCCAGTCCCCTCGACAAATGGATGATAATACAGCCTGAACTGTTTCCATATGAAACTTTGTTTTCGCTACCTAAGTTCAGCGCGCTCACATCGAGTACCGGTCTCCATCCTCCTGTGGCTTTTGGTACTACAAACAGCCTGTTGTAAAAGTCCTTGGACTTTATATTCTCCACCACTTCTATCGCCTTCTTCTTGAGGAGAGACGACACTTCTTCCGAGAGGGCTAAATACTTCATTGATCCTATGGAGTAAGCTGCCAATTTGACTGGAGAGCTGGATTAGGGAGGTTTGTCTTTGAAGTGGATAGAATACCCTTCCCTTAATACTTCTATCACCCATTGATCTGTCCCTTTCATTCTCCAACTTTACCAAAAAAAGTTGGAGTCTGGCTCCCTTGGGAGCATGAAGGGCTGATAACTCACTTGTGGGTTATGGGTTTGGTGGAGGGTCTGTTGGCCACACGCAGGGTGAAACATACAGAAGCTCGCGGTCTTGACTGTGATCTCTGCCTGCTGACTCGAAAGGGTTGACGCTGAAGAGGAGATGACTTGAAAATGTGGCATTCCACTCTCTCGGATGCCTCACAGATTGAGAGAGGAGGTCCTGTGTAAATGTCTTATGAAGGCGACAAGCCACTTCTTCTGTTGCTTGTGGGAAAAGATGCGTACTATCCAAGGGGAGACAAGAAGAGCTATTTATGCAATGGAGACACACCCTTAGTTACAAACGAAAACCAGAGTTCCCTGTTTTTCAAAATCCCCATAGCATAAAGGGAAGAGATCTCCAAAGAACTGTCTCTAATTGCTTTATGGGTGCAGGAGAGAACACTCCTCAATCAGCAGCGATATCCTGAGGGAGATCCGAATCTCTGATCTTCTTTGCCAAGGCCACTATGGACCAATCCATAAAACTAAAAACTTCAAACACTTTGAACATGTTCTTGAGTAGATGGTCAATCTCCAACGCAGAGAGCGTAGTCTTTGCTGGAGCAAAAGCCAACCTACGGGCCGAATCAACAAAAAGATCAGAGAAGTCCCCCTGGGAGGAGGCACCCACTCCCAAGGATGGGGCCTCTCTGGTCACATATGGCCTATATCTCCTGGCTGAAAGGCAGGAAGGCAGAATACTAAAGCATGCCTTGCCCTGGCATCTTTTCTCCAAAAGCCAGAGATCCACTTTTCTCACAGCCTTCTTAGACGAAGAAGATAAAACTATTCTGGGAAGTCTAGATGAATAACCGGGGAGGTCACTCATCACAGATGAGGCAGCCGGAGAAGAAGGGGCTGCCAGAGCGAAGAAATCTGGAAAATTATTCAGTAAGGCAGCATAAGCCGATGGGGTGGAGTCCTGTTTTAAATCTTCTTCTTCCGATGAGACCAGGGACAGAGAGCGATCTTCAGGCGCTACTGAGGAAGAAGTTGAATCTTAAGAATACCCAAAATATTGTCTAACTGCTTCTGCAGCGGTGCCAAGGAAAGGTCCAAACTGGGAGTTGACAACACAGAAGTTGAATGAAGAGGCAAAGAAAACGGGCATTTTTAATGAGGAAGTCAGCAAAACAGGAGTGGGCACCAAACAATCCGGGTGCTGAACTGAAGGGTTCTTGGGTGTCAAGCGTTTGTGAGTGTTACTGGGCACTTCTTTTCATCTCGGTGCTCAGCTACTAGTGAACGTTTGTTTGCTACTGGGCACTCGGTCGCCAAAGAGCGCTCAGCTGCCAAATGGGTGTCCTCGATTCCAGATGGGCACTTGAAAGCTGAAGAACTAGTCCTTTTGCTGGACACAGATGATGGCCTGGGAGCTACTGGTTGAGAAAAACATTCAGGACTGTCCCATCTGCTGCACAACGGCTGCGGACTACCTGATCGTTCCCAGAACCTCTTGCCGTATGACTGAGGGGACTGGTCTCTGAGAGGTGCGTGCCTTTTCAACGGATGAGATTTGTCTGAGAATTTCCACTGGTGCCTGTGGGAAGGGCCAGAATCCCCAGAACTAGATGAGAGATGATACACACTAGGCACAACTTTCCAGCGGCTGCCTTTGGTCGACAACTGTGGGCAGACCCCACCGACCTCCCTTGGGCCTCCAGTATGCCTCCTCCCAGGGCTGGGGGAGTATGGCAGTGACCTTTGCCTAAGAGAGTTGGTGGGATGGGTAGCCACCTCCTCCACAAGCACATCACTTGAACACTTTGCACTGAATTTGTCCACGAGGACACGCATCGAATCACCCAACTGTGTCACTGTGTTAGTAAGAAAATCAAACTTATCAAATTTTGATTCGAGACTGGCATAGTGATCCAAGTCGGGAGTGAGGGAACCAGGAGCAAAGATTAGTGGTGCAGGAGGAGAGCTGGAAGTAGGAGGAATCACTTTAGCAAGAAAAGGGAGAGAAGGAATATTGACCTCACTAGATTCCTGAGTCACGTCTAGTGTTGCTAATTTAACCTCAGCTCTAGCAGCTGCTTTTCTCTTAGGATCCCTTTCTAACTTGGATAGGTGAGAAGTTACAGTCTTCCACTTTCTTTCGTCCCATTCACAGCATTCCTCACATGTCAAGTCAATTGAACAAATTTGTCCTCTGCATGTCGTACATAAGGTGTGTGAATCATACCATGCCTTGGTGAAGTGAGTATTGCAACCTCTGCTGCAATACCTAATACTCGATGCGCTAGAGTCTGACATAGTTACTAGCTAACAGAGTAAAAAAAAAAAAAAAAAATCTCCTAGGAGAACAATAGTGAAAATCAGGAAAAACAATATATATCAGTTAAACAATACAAATCCGAAGACTACCGAGCTGAAAATACATCACCAAAAGCTAAGATTGTCAAGCCGAAAACCAAAATCGAGCTGCTGTCTTAACACCGTGTCGCTGTTAAGCCAGCAGAAACAAAAGTGAAGCTCTTAGCTTAATTGTTTCTCTCTCTCACCCTAAAAGCGGGCAGGGTTAGTCACCTGCATAAACAAGACTACTATATTGCTACATATTAATCAATACTTACATATACCTTATATGTATAATTTAAATTTTGCTGAGGAGGCCCGCCTCCCACATAAAGCTATATAACTGCCTTATGTTACAATCCTCTCCGAGGACTGTAGCTAGAATAAAATGACCTTCTCTGTCACAACCCCAGGAAAGGAACCTACATCTCAAATTCCCAAGGCTGGGACACTTGACCAGCAAATGTCTTACAGTCATTGCAAAATGGAGGATTTTCCAGGACATCAAGAACCCATGAGTGAGTCTTGCATGTCCAATCCTCAATCTGCATAACATCATTTACTGTCTCCTTGGCATATCCAGATATGACCAAGGAGACTGATGACGTAATACTGTGCATTTTTTCATTTACTGCAATATTTTCCCATTAGAACTGCCAACTCTTTTTAATTTTCTGACCTCCTAGAGGCCATAAATCCCAATATGGCAGTAGGCATCTTCTAACATCATCCAAATAAAGGTCCTTTGCATTTTGATGATGTATGCAACCATAAAAAAATTAAAACTTCCAAATACCAGCAGACAAGATAAAAATTATTTTTGGCGACTGTTCCTGATATTTTTTTATATATATGTAATATTTGTTTCCATTTTTGTCACAAACTCATTTAAGGTAATAACTTATCGTTTCCAAAAGAAAATCAGAAAATACTACAGAGAATTACAATAAATCAAGGTCGAAAGAAAGGGTATCCACAATCTGGGAGTTACCTTCCAGAAAGAGAAATACATCAACAGTACATGTAAGGTGATTGGAGGCCCAAGTTTTTGACTGACTTCGTTGAGTCACCTACAGAAAGAAGGTGGCAAGTGGGCTCTCCTGTGACTGGGAGCAGAGGGGAGACTGAGCAGGCAGTGCTGGTCAACCTGTAATGGCTTGTGAGAACTGCGCAAGAATGGCAACAGGGATCCTGAATAGGGCAAAGAGTGCCAGTGACCCAAGGGTGAACTGATGTCTCTGCCCTACGGTACCTACAAGAGGCGGAGTGATGGTACAAAGAATGTCAAGAACTCATTGTACAGGACTCTGACTACTTCTTCGATGATACAAGTCCAAGGAGGATATGGAAGGTGATGATGAAAAGGAGGAAGAGCAGCCATAATGCTATGTATGCCTCAAAAACCTATCCACCAGTGGGTCAGCATGGTGGGGGTACCTGTAGGGAGGAGTGAGGGATCTGTCTCTCGGCAGGGTGGGGGTACCCGTAAGGAGGAGTGAGGGATCTGTCTCCAATATTGTGACTGTGATCTATTGATCTCCATTCTTTCCTGCCAAGTTTAAGAGGGCAAAAAGATATGGAGAACCTGCAACGTTCAAGGAAGGCCAAACCTTCCATAGTTACATAAAAAATGAATTATCCTTAGCTTCCTCATCGTCTGATGAGGGATGAACTGGTTTGCTAGTTGGTGACTTATCCTTCTCAAAAGAAGCACTAGGGGCGGGGAAGGGGGTAAGAAAGATCTGGAAGGACAAGATGTCACTCATGTTGTGGGGACATGCTCTATGGATACCAAAGAGCCCTTCTTCGGCTTCCTCATCCTACTGTAATGCTCCCACTGGGGGGAAAACCACAATGCACTTTCATCACAAGAAAGGGCACATGAGCACTCCCTTCCTCTAAATGATGTGGATACTGAATACAGATCTACAGCAAAGGGAGATATGAAGTGGTTACATGGCCGTCCATGATCCTCACAGCAGTATTGGCTGAGTTTGTTTCATGCTGGAAGAACAACCAGACTAAAAGACACAAATGAGGTAACAAAACACACCAGGAAATGTACAGTACCACTGAGCGAGAAAAATGTAAAGGTTACTGGTACTCAGCCAGCTACTGCTACACTATGGAGGGAGCCAGCTACAGCTGAACTGGGGAAGAAGCCAACTACAGCTGAACAGAGGGGAGGAGTGGAAGTGGTGTGTTGTGTCCACAACTGACAGCAGCTAAAGGAAGAATGGATGGATTGAGTATGGAGGGCTTGGGTAACATCCTCCCCTCCCCCAGCTCCACCACCCCACCTTCCTCGTCAGTCAGATCTACAGCCAGTCCAGTGCATGTGCTGAAGGATAGTCCATATATGAAAGCCATAGAGTTGATATCCCTATAGGAACAAACAAAAATTAGATCTAACGTTCTTCTAATTTTATTGCAACTGTCTACTCTTGGTGCTGTTATAAATTAGTTGAACAAGATCACTTGTTCAACTAATTTAGTCACATTCTCAACTCTCAGATGGCTTGTACAAAATATTGGACAACTAAATGGAGAGAAATCACAGAAACAGATGAAAAGTAAAATGCAAAGATCAAAGGCAAAGCAACTGGAGCTAAAGCAGCAGAGGACTTTTAGTACCAACTGCAAAGCATAATGTAACACATACTAAATGGCATCCCTTTGCAATGTTGCTGTTAAAAAACTGACTATATTCCAAAAAGGACAGGTTCTAAAATACTTCCTACACTCATCTAATTAAAAATAAAATTTTCAAAAGTAATTATTTTTCATGGGTATATAAACCAGAGCCTTTTATGTAGGCTTATTCCTCAGCACAAGCTGGAATTGGTCATTGAAACTTAAGGTAGTTAGTGGCAGGTGGGAAGGGGGGGGACCCCCAACTCACATGCCATCATCAAGCACTTTCCTTTGGCACCAGGGATCACATGGGGTGGTTGAGGTGGGGTTATGATAAAAGGCTCAGGCTGGTAAACCTTAAAATACACCAATCAACTTCATCTTATTTTTTTTTCCTGTGGTAATAAAAACCCTCACTTCTTATGTCAGAAACTCAATCTTTGGGTGGGAGAATAGTCTCTGAATTGACTGGCAAGCTGAATTGCCACCCAGAAATGCCATGCTCCTTGTTATGATTGCAAGCAGAGGAGCAAAGAATCCTGTAACCACCTTCACAATTTGGTACAGGGATGCCAGACTGGTGGACCCAGAGCCAGACTGCGATGTATCCATCTGCACTGTGACCCATGCAGCATGTACTTGGTCTGACTGCAGCTTTGCAGAGGACAGGAGGAGGAATAGAGCTCAACCTCCAGCCTCATATAACCCAAGTAATTTAAGACGTGTAATTTTGTACAAAAGGAGCTTAAAGACTGCACAACCTATTTAGCAGCCACCACATGTCCTACAGGGAAGGGCCCAAGGACTTGTGGGTGATGTCCCTAGTCTGGTGTTACCAAACATCTGTGCTATTAACTGTGGACCAAAAAATTTTCTGAACAGTCAGGGATGGGCAAATGCCCCAAGCTCTGTGAGTTCTTGATTGGACTGACTGTCTTCCTCACAAGACAAATTGTATGTCCACTTCATGAAGACATAAAGAAAGGGTATTCAGGATAATTTCTTGTGCTCGCTGGTACTAGAAAAAAACAAACCCTAACACACTGGCCTAAGAGGTTGTGTTCTCACGGACAGTGCAGCAGGCCTCATACTAGGCATCAAAGCATCTAATTTGGCTCCTCACTGATAAATTCTTGGAGGGAGAGGACCACAAGATTCTGTAGTCCTTTGTCATAAACTAGCAGGACTTTAGTTTTCCAGCAACTCATGAAAGACAGCAAGATAAATTCCAGCCCTAAGAGACCCACATATACTACAAAAGGAAGTGCAACTTGTCAACAAATTACGACAATACAGGCAGTCCCTGGTTTATGATGTTCCGAGGTTACGACGCTTTTCAAATATATTTATCAGAAATTATTTCCTGGTTTACGACGCATGTTCCAGGGTTACGTGTCGATCCGACGGAAGAAATATGGCTTCAAAACGGCAGAATACTCATAATTTGGAGTTTTTTTTATGAAAAACTCAATAAAAATGCAGTTTACATCGTTTTCAATGCACCCAAAGCATTAAAAGTAAGGTTTTCTTATGATTTTTGACGATTTTCAACGATTTTTAGGTTTACGACGTGGCGTAAAAACGGAACCCTCGTCGTAAACCGGGGACTGCCTGTACTCAGGCTTGCAAAATAAGTCTTGAGATTTCAATCTAAAACCTGAGTCAGCCACTGTCCACTCTGAAGGTTGAGATAGTGAGGTGGGCAAAACAGTTGAGAGCTTCTATGAGCACAGACAACTCTACTGAAGAAAAGAGTTCCATGCCTCTCAGTCAGAAGACCTGGCTCATGGCAGCAACAGGCTTCACCCAAGGGACTACAAGGAACTTGTCCCGAAGGTGGAGGAGTAAATCCATGATCTGCTGCAAAGCAGCGCTGACTGAAGAGAGAACCCATCAGAGATACCAATCACAGAAGATAGTCTATTCCTCCCTGGTAGACAGTAGTTGATATTACCCCAAAATGGGTGGCTAACAGTTAAGAGTGGACCAAAGGGGAATCTCTAGGCACCTCAACCAGAAGAGCTAGCAGATCAGGAAACTACTTGGCATAGGGGTAATGAAGAGCTACCATGGTTATTTGAAACCCAAAGTGACGAACACTCAGCAAATCAGACTGACAGGTGGAGGTAGAGACATCCAGACATCACAGGGTTGTTGAAAGGTATTTTCCAAGGAAGCCCAGGTTCTGGAACAGAGAGGAACACCAGAAGCTTACTGTGTAACCATGTGGTGAACAGATTGAACACTACGAGTTCACCATGCTCAAAAAGCTCTCCCCCATGCAAAAGAGTGATTATCAATCTGTCTTGACTAACTACCCCTGGTTGTTGAACTGGTCCAGAAAATCTTTCCTTCTGGATGAAATGTGTGTGGCAAACTGCCCAATCATGCAATAGCATTACCAGCTGGCAAAGAAGGGATGTATAACACACATTTATTTGGGTTGGCTACTATGGTCATGTTGTCACTCAACACTACAGAGTGTACCATCATACAGTTCCTGGTGAAACAAGCTTCTCCAGAGACAAAAGATGACTGATGATGACTACCTGTCAAAGGTGAGCTGCTTGTTCCCCTTTTGATAAGCACTGTGATGAAATCTCCTAGATTTCTGCTGGTCTACCATGACACCAGGTAGTGAAAAAATGAGAGGAAGTGGTCATGGTTCTGGAGCAACTGTATTCTTTTCCAGGTAACATAGCAAGGTGAATACAAAGCAAACATGTGGTAAATACTGTAATTAGCTAATACAGTACACTTAACTAATTATTGTAAGGCTTCACCTAGCCATAAAAACATGATTAAACACAAATGCAAAAACATATTCTTTCCCAACCATTATAAAATCTAAACCAGTATTAATATAAGATAGTGTAGAAAATAAAAGTAGTTATGAAAACGAGGCTCTCATTGCCTCAGTAAGAATACTAAACAATATTAAATAGATAAACGAAGTACAGGCAGTCCTCAGTTATAGGCGGGCTCTGTTATCGGCGATCCGGTTTTACGGCACTTGTCTAGGGAGGACGAAAATCGGCGATTTTTGGTGCCAATATGCACTGATTTCCACTTATCAGCACCAATATTCTGGTATTGGCACCGATACATACCTAACAGAGGTGTCGATAAGCAGCCGATTTTCGGCTATTGGCGATTTTGGCTATCGTCACACTGTTGGAAAGAACTCCTGCCGATACCCAGGGACTACCTGTACTTGTCACTAACAGAACACTAATTGCCTTGAAAGAAGAGTACTCACACAAAATTACAACATTTCAGCGAACATCTTATTAATAAAATTAACAGCTCAGAATATTTGCTTGATGGCCTCCTTAAATCTCTTTTATAACGAACATACTGCACTGAATTCCAACACAAAGCATGATTAAATTTACCTGCTCTTCAGCATCGTCTGCAAGTTTGTCATCCCCAACAATAATACGGATACGAAGAACAAGCTTCTCTGCATTGTCATCATTAAATATGCAATTAAGATCATCACCAAATCCAGAGTTGATCTTCTGAGAAATTTGCTCCATGGTCAGCTTCTTATCTATTGTAGAAATTTAGAAATGCATAAAATTAATTACAGAAACATCAATTACACAAAATATCAACATTTTTACCACAGACTTTAGTGATAATCAAATACATACCAGTCATTTTTTTACGATCCAACTCTATACGAAGCAGCCAAGGTGAAATGCGCGAGACATCAAAGTCAGGCATTTCATAGTAAACATTTACAAATTCTTGGTCCTCTGTGATGCAGGTATTCTGGGGATCTGGATCATAGTAAATAGCTGTATTGGACGTTACCTGCAATAACCAAACAAAATTTCCTTGAAATCAAATACTGTACCAACTCAAGTTAATTAAAAAAATATATATATATATATATATACCCTGTACCTATGAAATATATATATATATATATTTTATATATATATATATATATATATATATATATATATATATATATATATATATAATATATATATAAACTCTCTAAAATTATATACAAAATATCCCAAGATCAGACAAACTTCAAGGTTGGCCAATAAAAAAAAAAAAAAATCATACCACTGGAAGGAGGGAGATGTGTAAATACACATATAAGAAATAAATTATTAAACATTTTTTGTACCTTCCACAGGAAGTTGAAAATGGGGGGTTATCATGATGCTTGTAAAAATATGGTAATTTTAGTGTGTTGTACATGTTATTTCTAGCAACTGTTTTTATTTCATTTTGTAAAATTACAATTACAGCTTATGTACATAACAGATGAGAACTCATATCAGTAACAAGCCATGAGTATACTTATGGAAAAATATTTACGAGATGTACTGAGATGGGGAGAAGTACTATAGTACCTTTTAGTGAGTTATACATGTTCTAATATTTTTTTTGTACTTCATTTTGCAAAACTGCAATTACAGCTAACATACTATCATAATAAAAGATGAAAACTAAAACTAGCAACAATCACCGAGTATATTTATGGACAAATATATTTGAGATGTACTGGGATGGGGAGGTGTAGTGCCTTCCTGTGACTTCTAATAGAAGACTGTTCTTTGGACTTTTTCCTATTGCCAGCTATGATGTGTGTTGCCATTAAGAGTTGCCATAAGTCATTTATGGCCCATTCAAGTGATTTGAACAGTTTTCCCTTAAAATTTGTTCAAACTGCATGGTGACAAATATACATTCTCACCTAAACCAGTCAGAATCAAAGCCCAAAAGCTATTATTATGCCTCACAAGACCATGACCATGACCAGATGCAAGGGGTTCATGTTCAAAATGTATACATACTTTTCTTTTTATTTACACAGCTTATGAATGTACATAGATATGCAGTTTTCAAGGAAACTGCTCAAAATTTCCTGTGAGCTATGTATTTTCACAAAACTCAGACACTACAAACACTGGACAATTGGAACTTGAACTGAAATATAAAATTTAGGCCAAAGGCCAAGCGCTGGGACCTATGAGGTCATTCAGCACTGAAAATAATGAAACAATTGTTAGGAGATTGTGGAAAGTAAGATGGAAGAAAAGAGAATATGAATGGACGTATAGCACAATGAAAGGAGTTACAGCTAGGGATGAAAGGGACACTGCATTTGCATTTATATATATATATATATATATATATATATATATATATATATATATATATATATATATATGTATAGAAACGTATATATATACATATGTATACATACATACATACATACATACATACATACATATATATATATATATATATATATATATATATATATATATATATATATATATAGCAAAAATACTAACGAAATATAAAATGAACAAGTAAATACAAACTAAAAGGGTGAGACGTAAAATAACGAAAAAATTAAAAACACAAGCATAAAATATGAAAATAAAACTATAGTGAAATGTAAACAAACTACCACTCACAAAGTAAAATATTTAACTTGACCTAATTGAGTACCTACTATGAAATTAACACGATAGCTAGTTGAATACCAGACGAAAGTTGTTGTTCAATTCCAATTGAGTACCTACTTCATCCCCTTCATCTTTTGACAGTGACTCTGAAATTAAAAGGTCAGTCTGTTTGAACAAAAAGACAGTACCCAAAATCCAGGTCAGTGAAAGGATGCTAAACTGTGTTCTCTAATGGCAGAAAAGGGTGGTTTGGAGAACACAGTTTAGCACAGACCATCCTTTCACTGACCTGGATTTTCGGTACTGTCTTTTGTTCAAACAGACTGACCTTTTAATTTCAGAGTCGCTGACTATTAAAAAGATGAAGCCGAATTGAACAACAACTCGCCTGGTATTCAACTAGCTATGGTAATTTCATAGTAGGTACTCAATTAGGTCGTTAAATATTTTACTTTGTGAGTGGTAGTTTGTTTACATTTCACTATAGTTTTATTTTCATATTTTATGCTTGTGTTTTTAATTTTTCGTTATTTTACGCCTCACCCTTTTAGTTTGTATTTACTTGTTCATTTTATATTTCGTTAGTATTTTTGCTGAAGATTTATTATGACAATTCATTTTATTATATATATATATATATATACACAGTCATAACCCGGACTTACACGAGGTTAGGTTCCAGAACCCCTCGTGTGAGGTGAACTTTCACGAAAGTTTGGCACGGTCTCCAAAAATGCTAATAAATGCTTATTTCTAAAGTTTGAACACTAAATATTACCCTAATCATGCTCCCAAATTATTAAATTAACTTTTAATGAAATTAAAGTTACTGTAATTTCATTTAAAAGTTAGCTTTAATACATTACCCTTAAAATAAGAAATAAATGGTTGACATAAAAATACAGTAGTGAGTTGGGAGAGAATTTCTGTCTCTCTCCCCTTCCAGCTGATCTATTTTTAGAAGTCTCCTCAATCTCTTTTAATAACTTCTTTATTCTACATCTCCTTCTCTTTGTTCTGAAATGCCTTTTCATGAACGAATAGTTTTTTATTTTGACTAATACAACTGTTAGTTATTATGTCTATGGTTCAGAGCGTATTTGCCACACTATCACATTTACACTTCGTAGACGGTACTACAGGTAAAATTAGATCAATTTACACTATCTACTGTACAAGGAAAGACATACAGAGAAATAATAAGTTGTAAAAATGTGAGAGAGAGAGAGAGAGAGAGAGAGAGAGAGAGAGAGAGAGAGAGAGAGAGAGAGAGAGAGAGAGAGAGAGAGAGAGAGAGAGAGAGAGAGGTTGTCCTTACTTAAGAGAGTGAAATTACTTATCAATTATTACGGAGAGAGAGAGAGAGAGAGAGAGAGAGAGAGAGAGAGAGAGAGAGAGAGAGAGAGAGAGAGAGAGAGAGAGAGAGAGAGATTGTCCTTACTTGAAATATCAAGTTAAATTATTTATGAATTATTACGGAGACAGAGAAAATAACATGAGAGAGAGAGAGCGAGAGTTATTCTTACGTTAGATATCAAAAGATGGAAATTCGTGACTTATAAAGGAAAAAGAGAGAGAGAGAGAGAGAGAGAGAGAGAGAGAGAGAGAGAGAGAGAGAGAGAAATCCTTTAACACGCTTTGGGCAACAATTGACATATCTGACAGCTTTGGCCTCGTCCCTCTCTTCAAAGGTTTCAAGAAAGATTTGGAAATATTTGTTTGTTTAAAAGGTTCAAATAATTTACTCTAGGAATGTATAAATTTTGCAATTAGTTATTATTATTGTTATTATTTAATTTTATTAATATTTGAAAATGAGTACTTATTATTAGGTAAATCATTTATTTATCAACAAAACAAATAAACATATACATGTAACCATAAAAATTCTCTCATCTCAGTAAGAGATGAGAGAACTTTTAAGGTTGGTTACATGTATATGTTTGTTTTGTATGATAAAATAAATGACTTACCTAATAATGAGTACTAATTTTCATATATTAATAAGATTAAATAATAATAATAATAATAATAATAATAATAATAATAATAATAATAATATAACTGTAATTACAAAATGTATACATTTCTATAGTAAATTACAGTATGTGATATTTTAAACAAACAAATATCATTTCCCAATCTTTCATGAAACCTTTGAAGAGAGGGGCTAGGGCAAAGCTGTCAAATGCGTCAATCGTTGCCCACAGCGTGTCAAAGGATTTCTGGTACTATCTTTCCCTCTTTCTTCTTTCTTTTTCCTTCATAAATTGTGAATTCCCATCTTTTGATATCTAACGTATGAATAACGTCTCTCTCTCTGTAATAATTCATAAATAATTTTAACTTGATATTTCTAGTAAGACAACTCTCTCTCTCTCTCGTTTTATTCTCTCTGTCTCCGTAATAATTGATAAATAATTTCACTCTCTAAGTACGGACAACCCTTATCTCTCTCTCTCTCTCTCGTAATTAGCGTTCACACATTTTTATAACTTGTTATTTCTCTGTATGTCTTTACCTGTACAGTAGATAGTTTAAATTTACCTAATTTGACCTGTAAGTCTACAAACTGTAAATGCACTAGTGTGGCAAATACTTTCTAAAACATAGAGACATAATAACTAAGAGCTGAATTAGTCCAAATAAAAAAACACTGTTTGTTCATGAAAAAGCATTTCAGAACAAAGAGAAAGAGACGTAAAATAAAGAAGTTATTAAAAAGGGGTTGAGAAGACTTCTAAAAATAGATTGGTTGGAAGGGAGGAAGGGGGAGAGAGAAATTCTCTTCCAACTCGCTATTTTTATGTCAACCATTTATTTCTTTTTTTAAGGGTAATGTATTGAGCTAACTTTTAAATGAAATTACAGTAACTTTAATTTCATTTAAAAGTTAGCTTCATAATTTGGGAACATGATTAGGGTCATATTTAGTGTTTAAACTTTAGAAATAAGCATTTATTAGCATTTTTAGAGACCGTGCCAACCTTACGTGAAAATTCGCCCTGCGCGAGGGGTTCTGGAACCTAACCTCACATAAGTTTGGGGCATGGCTGTACTGTGGGGGTAAGACACCACTAGCACCAATGCTGGTGGGGTGGGAAGTGGGTGACGTAAAAATAACCGAAAATGACAGCTATTAGTGTCTAATCCCATAGTTTATGAGGCTGCAAGATGAATAGTGACACTCCTGATGCCCCTTAAGTGCAAGTTCAGCCATGATAGGAAGGGGGGGGGTGAGAAGAGGTGAAAAATAAAATGTAAAAAATGACCGAGATTAGAGTTGAATCCATAGTTTTTGGGGTCGTTGACATGGATAGTGACACTCCCATTGCCACTGAAGTCCAAGCTTAGTTGAACAGAATGAATACAACTCTGCATAATCTTCTGAAAATTTTTGGAAACAAATATAACTTGGTGTTGGTAGAGCCTTCTGGAGATTTGTAAAAATAAAAAGAAGTCTGTATTTAAGGGAAGCTAACTCAGCAACTCTTCCAGTTTATCATCTTTCAGTGAATGTGAGTTTCATTTCGCTCTTTTAGATGACTGTTCAAGGATGGGTTCACCCAAAAATTTATTTATCCTTGCTCCTGATGGTGAAACTAAAAATGTTTACAATCAAGTTTTATGTTAAAGTAATATTATAGTGATTTTGTGAAAGATTTTACTTTATAATTTGTATACAGTATTTATATTTTTGAAAACCTATAAGTAAGAATTCTTTTATATTACACTATAGATAGATTTGATTCCTTTTCCTGTCTAACAGAAAGTTGGGATATATAAATATCCAAGTGTGTTCTACGGTCTGGGTGCATTCTATGCTTTGAGCTTTTACTGTGCAATGCCAGGTATGTCAGCTGGTATTCTATATTAATTCAATATACCAAAGAGTATTTGAATTTTAAATACTAATAAAGACCTGTATAAATGATCTTCCTGGATATGGATATTAACGTTACAAATAATAAATGTCTTCTTAAAATTTATGAAAATGAGAGAATTTAATTTTGAAATACTCTGACTACTTGCTTTTCACTCAAATACACCACTTAACATATAGAGTCATATTTCATCGACTAGTAAATGTTTTGTGTGAATGATATGGACTTTGTTTCAATGGTCAAGTACTCATAAATAAACTAAATGATACAGTACTAAATTTCCCACTTGGGTGATTAAGAAACTATAAAATAAACTTGATTTTTAGAAGTCTCATACCATCAATAAATAAATTTAAGTTAGATTCTGACTAATACCTATGGAATTTATTATTACTGTTCTCTTAAATATATATATGTAAATGTACAATGATGTCTTCTCTTATATATATGGTATATGTAAATGTACAATGATGTCTATATTTGTATAACTACCTTAACTAGCAAGACCAACATTATTATTTTATATATGAAAGTACAGTCTGTATCCTGATGCTTTCAATAATGTAGTGATATTAACTGTTTCTCTTGAATTAAATATTAATTATATTAATGATGTACATATAGTACATTACATAAATTCTTTTATTTATTATTCTTATCACAGGTATGTTGAGAGACTGATTACTGCTCAATACTAGGGGTTATAAAAGTGGACACAATTATAGATGGTACAAAACATGTATACACATAATTATATCCCTTGTACATTTATGCATGCATCACAGTCTTTCCTTTAAAATTTTGTCTATTTTTAATTTCTTATAATCTACATAAAAAACTTACAATTCACGTGTGATATTGTACACATGAAGTTCAGATGTATGTAAACTGTAGGTGCATTTATGTTTTTGTCACATTATACTAAGATATTTTATTCAAATTTTTCACTAATCTATCTTTAAACTAACACAACATACATCTGAGGTAAAATACGAGGCAATACTAACCTTTCGAAGAGTAGTGTGTTCTAAACGGCAAAGAACGTTCTTGGCTTTTTCTGCATCCCTAGCAGAGGCACCAACCAAAAACACAGTAAGTGAAGGAGCCTTTGGTTTTTTACTAATATTAATAATTTCCTTTAGCCTAGGCACACCAAGAGTTACATTCTTAGAAGACACACCAGCAAAATGGAAAGTGTTGAGTGTCATCTGAGTGGCTGGTTCACCAAGGGATTGGGCAGCAAGGGCTCCTACCATTTCACCTGGAGCAGCCTGCAATGGACAAACACCTTTACTGTATTGTTTATTGGGAATCTTCATCCACAAATTTAGACATTCTTAGTGAAGAAGACTAAAAAAAGGTATATTAAATTTGTTATAGGAATTATCCCATTATCATATGAAGTAATAGGCCAAAATCGGAATGAGCAAAGCATTCAAAACTGAATCCTGACCGCATGCAGACCCAAGCTCAGAACCTCAGACCCAAGCTCAGAACCTGGGTGTTGATTAAGGCTTTCTGAGCGTTCACCTTCCCCGCCACTTCCAGCTTTAACAATATGAAAAAAGGGGTATAGTAAACACAAGGGCTTATGGTGGACTGGATTCTTCAGCAACAGTTGCAAGTTTAATTTTTAAAACGTTAATTGTGGAGTACTGTACTTGAGAGGCAAGAAAAGTGGAGTGAGTCTTACTTCCTAGTTAAAGTGGTGTGAGTCTTACTTCCTAGTTTATTTGTTAATTGTCTTATTTCTGCTATTTTGTAATTTATCATCTTATTTTATCCATGTTACTTCTCTTTCTTACTTTACTCTTTAGTTCTCAATTGCCTTTTCTGTACTAGTTTCCCTACTGGAACCCTTGGGCTTGTATTATTAATATTCAGAAGATGAACCATACTCATATGGAACCAGCCCACAGGGGCCACTGACTTGAAGTTCAAGCTTCCAAAGAATTGGTGTTCATTTCAAAAAAGCAACAAAAGGTAATAAGAAATACAGAAAGAAGAGATCAGTTATTAGAAAAGAAAAAATAATTTAAACTAATAAATGGACAAAAATATAAGTAAAATATTATTTCCAGTAATACATTTGTTTCTTTTAGCAACAAAAAAATTATTCTCCTAATTCTTTTGCTAGCAGGCTCAATCAGCTGATCCTGAGAATGTAAACATTACCAAATGCAATTGGTGTATGACTGTTTTTTTATTATACATATTATGAAGATATTTTAACATAATAATACTGTACAGTATAAATGGATTCCAAAAGTAAAATATCAGTTTAATCACCATTACCTTTATCTTATATACAGCTGCAATGGCCCATTTTTGTAGCAAATGGATACTGTGAGTGTAACACCTAGACTAGTTCACACACTCATTTTATATCTCATGCATGGCAATACAGTATGGTAACAACTAATAAAGTCGCTGTATAATAAAAATACATTAATGGTGATAAAACCATAAGCTGTGGGTTAACACAAGTAAATTGGTTACCTAACGAACTGTGTCATTAAAGAGAAAAAGGCGTTACATTTTTTCAAAGTATATTTTGTTACCAATAAGGGGGGAAAAGTAGATAATTGTCTTTTGCATAAAGTTTTCAGTTTAAAGTGCCATGATTATTGTTTATAAGCATACTGAGAATTTAAAGTTATGTGGTATTGACAAAGTTAGGTGAGGTAGGGTACAGAGTTGCTGTAACCCTTATACACCCCTAGATTTTTTATGCGCCCTCATCTGACAGGCCCTTGGCTCTATTAATGTGGATAACAGAAGTATTATCATGCATATATATATATATATATATATATATATATATATATATATATATATATATACATACATACATACATACATACATACATACATACATACATATATATATATATATATATATATATATATATATATATATATATATATATATATATATATATATATATATATATATACAGTAATATATATATATATTGATTATCCAAATTAATAAAGCCAAAGGGCCTTCAGATAAGGGTGAAATCCAGAAAGGACTAGTAAAAATTCTAGGGGGTTCAAGGCTAACTCTGTATCCTCCTCCCTCACCTGTAAGAAGGATAAGCAATTTTTATTTGCTAAAAGAAATGGATTATTGCTGGAATTATTTTTATTTTTGTACATAAGAGTAAAACAGGTATACAAAGGTAAACTAACATACTTTATGTTGAAATAAAATTCCTCAAAATCACACAGCAGCTGCTTCCCAATTCATTCAATTACATCATATTTGATGTTGTTTATGTCAGTTCTTTGGTAAATGGTGTTTATGCAATATATATAGTAAGTTGTTGTTAATTATAAGAGATAGTTATGAATGGTACATATGCCGTAAGTTTAGTAATCTTGTTTGAAAGCCCAGACTATACGGTATGATCTACCAAAATTGAAATTTGTTCTGCATGTAACGACTTTTTGTTTTTACTTTCATTTATATAACAGGAAGATGGGATTGCTGAAGAACAGAGGTTAGCCTAATGTTATCTGGGCTATCAAAAATGCAACTCACATGATACACAAGGTACATATATGATGAAATCATGTTTAGGGGATGAAATTTCAAGGGTAACATGATACTCGAGATTGAATGATACATGAGTACATATGCATATTTCATTTTACTCATTTTGCCAAAATTCATTTGTTTTACTCATTTTGCCCTATCATGGAAACTGTTTGTGTAAAACACCCTGTGTTTACATCTTTAGTACATATGGCATTTTTCAATGATGACTGTCCAAAGCAAATTCATTCTAACAACACTACTGAAAAGTATTTGATCAATTTCTGTTTTATTGGAATTAATCATTTTTCATTTCACCTCATAGCATCGCAAGTTTTACTTATATGACTGTGTGTGCTTACATCTGCATGTAGCATTTCATCAATAATGACATTACCATCTCTACATAGTGTGCAAGTTCATGTGTGTGCGTTTCATAGCCATGTACTGCCATTTTTCCTTTTTGCTTTGCTGGACTACTGTACATTATTTCATTAAAAATTTAGTTGGCTATGGGTGTAATTATAAAAAATATAGAATACACAAGAGAATATTTTATCAGTTGATGTGTCATCTCTAATTAACAACATTTATAATGCAAATTTGTAGATGTTGGCAACATATTGTGCTATTTTCAACTTAAGGCTTGGTGCTATCAACGAAAGCATTGGAGTATGTATGTATGTATGTATGTATGTATGTATGTATGTATGTATGTATGTATGTATGTATGTATGTATGTATGTATGTATGTACATACATACATACATACCCTACCCTCACAATTGGTTTCATCTTTTGGGTTGTGAGAAAATGCAGAAAATATAAAAATGATACTACAGAAATGAAACAAATGGAAGACTTCAATGTAAGTGATTGATTGGGCAACATTCCAAGAACACAGCTCAGTATATAACTCAGCTGATGACTTTCCCTCTGTAGATAATGCTCTCAATTTTTTCAACACAATTATTGTCTTAGCTGGTCTCCAATCGATACATAGGACTTCAGGCATGTTTATCTGCTGATCAGTTCTCTGGTGGACTCATAAATATCAGGAAACTCACAGATATCGCAGGAAACTCGCAGATATCGCAGAAGAAAATGTGAGTATTACCGTACTGAATTTTGAAAAACAAGGGCTCATTTCCACACATGGAAATTAAAAAATACCCCGAAGTTTCTTGGGCGCAATCGAGTTTTCTGTACAGCGTATGATGCTGTTTGATGCATGATCCATGGCTAAACTTAACCTTAAATAAAATAAAAACTACTGAGGCTAGAGGGCTGCAATTTGGTATGTTTGATGATTGGAGGGTGGATGATCAACATACCAATTTGCAGCCCTCTAGCCTCAGCAGTTTTTAAGATCTGAGGGCAGACAGAAAAAGTGTGGACGGACGGACAATGCCATATCAACAGTTTTCTTTTACAGAAAACTAAAAGGCACAAAAGGAATCCTGGACAATTTTAATAGCATTAAATTAAAAAACACCCGACTTTAGTTTGGCAGAGTTAGAAAAATAGCAGGCAAATTTACTCATTGTCAGCCTCCAGTTATCAAGATCAATAATTGTGAAGTAGCAGATCCCCGGTTAGTCACGAATGAGTTTGCTAATCATTTTGCTGGAAGGGTATGGAACAAGTAGAAATTGATTTTAATACATCAAGGAACGAACAAGACAATGTACCTTTTCCTATGAAGGCATCTGAATCAGCTCAATTAAGTGAAGTGAATCACTTCCTGGACTGGATAGTATAACATACTCAATGATTAAGTATACACCAGGAAATACCAGTGTTCATATTGAGCCTTAGTAATAGAATTTTTCAAGAACATATCTTCCCTAAGCAATGGGGGATGTTAAAATTACTCCCATTTGTAAAACCCGGGAAAAACCCTTTCAAGATAAGAGCATTATCGTCCCACTGCACTGACATCATGTCTGTGTCAAATCATGGAGAAAATGATAGAATCACAAATTTTTAATCCATTTGTATTTTTCCTAACATACACACCTGAGGCCTTTACACTGGGAAATTCTCCTGCCCACACAGAACAACAGTTATGAACAAATTCTGCATAACAGTATCCAAGTGTGGCGGAGGGATACAGTGTCACCCAATGTGGCCAATGAGTGGGCGGAGCCTCATCTCGCTTGCCCCTAAGAATCCCGGTTGTTCCAGTGATCTTCTAGCCCAGGGAAAACTGAATGAGGGGTGGCTGAGGTGGGCCATTAATGTAAAGGCCTCAGGTTTATATGTTCGGAAAATATTTAAATTGATTAAAAATTTGTGATTTGTTCCCATGTGAATACAGTGCAAACCTTCAGCCTTTACATAGGGAGACTTATTGGTGGGATGAAAAGTTAAGTAATGATAGATTGTAGGTCAGGCTCACCTGGGGTCACTTCCTGACCATTGTTGGAGAGCATAGAAATCTCCATGAGGAAGATAGATGCATTTCTTTTAGATGAAGAACCAGTCCCAAAGCAGCCCTATAGCCCTCAACGGTGGACACAAAGGAGCTTTTCCCTATGTAGGAAAATAAGAAAGTCAGCTACTTGCTGAATAGAAGCTCCGACTGGAGAGAAACCCCTTTGATGACACCAATCACAGTAGACTGCCCACTTTCCTTGGTATACGGATGTTGATGATTTCCAAGATATCAGGACATCTCTGACGCTGCCCTGAGAGAAAGGCCTCTCACTTGCAGAAGACACTGGATAGTCTCCAACTGTGAAGAGATAGGGACTTGACGGACTGATGATATCTTTCAATGTGAGGCTGGCAAAGTAGACTGTGCCAAGGAGGAGTCTCTCTCGGAGCTTCTATTAGCAGAGTTAAAAGGCTGGGTACCACTCGGCGTGTGGCCACAAGGGAGCTACCAAAGTCATCCTGAGGTTCTGGGAAGATATTACCCTGTTGATTACCTCCTGAATCAGGCAAAAGGGTGGAAAGGCGTACACATCCAGGTTGTTCCACGGATGTTGAATGGCGTCTTCTGCAGCTGCCCAAGGACCTGGAGCTACAGGTCCTTGAGTCACGATAATTTGCCTTACAATAATTCAATTTTACGATGAGGTTAGCAATTAATACCAATATGTCAATATTTAGAAAATATTTTTAAATTTTGCACGGGCACATGCAGCAGCATACAATCAGGCAACAAGAGACACCAAATTACAATAGACCAACTTTTCTCCATCTCTTTATCCCATCTTCTAGTTAAAAAAGTAAAAGAGCATGATACAAGTATTGTTAGTAACGTTATACTCGTGTAAATGCATACAGCCATAAACAACTGAACAAGAAACTGCTGTTTTGCTAATAACTGAATCGGATAACAACAGAAGTTTTCATTGTAGTTAACAATTACCATAGTTATGTTACAAATGACATTATACCCTTATTCGCTATGGAGAAAAGATCGGCAAGGAAATATACTGCTAAATTTAAGCTGCAAGTTTTTAAGCTGCAAGTTGAAGCTGAAGCTGAGAAAACAATGTTCAAGTGCTAACTATAAATTATCGTCATTGGCAACATGGATGAAACTCGACGGTAAATATAACTGCAGAAAAGTGTTTTAATCAAAACTAATGGGCATGAAAGAATACATATTACATCTGTTTTCGTGCCGATAAAAGATAAATATGTAAACTTCGTATTAAGATGAAATCACGTGAAAATAGCAAATGGAATCTTGATTTTTTACATAACACAAACATGGCCACAATGGCCAAAGTCATCTATTAACGAAAAAATGGCTAAATTAATTTCACAACGAGACGTATTCAAGTTATATTTCAATTTAAAAACACTTCGTTTAATGAAAAATAACCTTGTCCCATATAAATAAAGTATCCTGAGATTCATTTACGCTAAGTAGAAGCAAGAAAAGCGCTCTGAACTGGGTTAAATAGTGAAATAAACTTACTGTGTAATTGATTTCCAAACCAAAACATTGATCACAATTTATAATACAAAAGCAATGCAAAAATACACAAAATGTTATTGGATACAGTGAAGTAAAGCATAACTTTTTGAAAGATTCATAGAAAAGATACATGTTCATTTTTATGTTGATGTTTGTATAATACGATATATGTGAATATAGAGTACAGTATAATGTAGGCTAGGCTACCGTATATGTATATGGTATAACACAGTATAGGCTATGCTAATTCTTGTTATTCAATTTCTCTTTGTATTGAATTATCATTAGTCAATCAGCATGAACCTCCAGAATTAGCTAATATTAATCATTACTATACCATGTATGTACAAAGTATATTTTATAGTGTAGGCTAGGCTACCATAAATGTATAGATGGTACTGAATACCCTAGTGTGGGCTAGGCTATATTTGGGATACGTTTTTTCCAACAAACGATGGGGTTTTTGGAACCTAACCCCATCATAAGTGGGACAATACCTGTACTGAGAAGAATACTTCCAGTTTCCTGTTGAAACAGGTAGTGAACAGATCCACCATTGGTGTCCCCCCAAAGGAGAAACAGCCTTTCTGCCACTTCCTGGTGCAATGGCCACTCTGTCCCCAAGACTTGGCTTTGACAACTCAATTTGTCTGCCAATACGTTCCTTTTTCCTGGAATGTACCTGGCTGACAGAACCACCGAGCGGTTTATAGCCCATTGGTGAAACTGGACTTCCAATTCGTGAAGATGGTGAGAGACTAGGTCCCCTGCTTGTTATGTACCGTGGTGGTGTCAGACATCACAACCACGGAAAGACCTGCTACCTGATCCTGAAACTCCTGGAGGGCTAAAAAGGCCCCCCCTTTCAGCTCCAGGACGTTGATGTGAAGACATTTTTCTTCTGGGCTCCAAATTCCAGAAATCAAAAGATCCTCCATATGAGCCCCCCACCCATCAGTAGAGGTACCCGAGAAGAGAAGGATCTCTGGAAGATGAGCACAAAGCCCATCGTCCAGCCACGTGCCACGTCCTGTCTCACTTCCTGTGACAGAGCGGCATGGAAGAATGGAGAATCCCTCAGCAGGGACCAAAACTCTTTCAATCTCCACTGTAAAGAGCAGAGGTGAAGTCAACCATGAGGACAAGGTTCTCCAAAGATGACAGGTGACCTAGAACGATTTGCCACTGATGTGCAGGCTGTGTCTGTTTTGATAAGAATGACCTCAAAACCGTCTTGAACTGATAAACTGTCTATCCCAGCACAAAGTGAAGGTACTTATGAGATGACTGGTGAATTGGGATCTGAAAGTAGGCATCCTTCAGGTCTATTGTCAACAAGTCACTCTGTCTGATGGCATTTAGAACTGTGTGGGGAGTTTCCACTTTGAAACAAACCTTCCTGATGAACAGATTCAAAGTTGACAGGTCTATCACTGGTCTCCAGGTGCCTGATGCCTTCTCTACCAGGAAAACTCGACTGTAGACACCCATGGAAGGATCCCTCACTACTTCCACAGCTCCCTTCTCCGTCATCGCCCTCACTTCGTTCTGGAGAGCCAGATCCTTTGACAAGCCTGGAAGGTACGTCCTCTGATGGAGAGGATGATCTGTGAGAGGAGGACGAAAGTCGAAAGGGAGTCGATATCCTACCCAAAGAACATCTACTACCCAATCTTCCACTCATAGTTGCTGCAAAGTTGCCCAATGGCTTGCCAGGCACCCCACCACCAATGGCAGCGGATGGGGAGGGGTGCCATCTCTAGCACTTCCCTGTGTGCCTCTAGATGATCGCAGCTGAAAGGGATGCTGCTGAGAGGTCTTAGGGGTCTTAGGAGACAATTGTCGCTCCCTACGAGGACCTGGTGAAGTCTGAAGTTTCCTCTGAGAAGCAGGCTGTCTCTCTATAGCTAAGTTGGAACGAGCAGGACCTGACGATTTACAGACCATTTGCAGAACCAGCCGGTTGTTGTTATCAGCTCTTTGTCTATCAACTGTGGACTGAACCAGGTCCTTCAAGAACAGGGAAGATGATTCTCATAAGGTTCCATTTCTTACTGCTAGCATGAACTCCAGGCTGATATATCTAGACACCCCAGAAAGAGTGGAGTCCCTCCTCTTCAGTAGCCAGTTAGCCCACATACTCACCGATAAGTGGGTCACAAAAGAAATGTCTTGGCCCCAGACTGAAGATGAAAGAAGGATGCACACTCCTTAGAATCCTTCGGAAAGGCTGTCGACGAAATCTTGCTTGCCGCCGTAGAAAAGTCCGAATCCAATTGTCTAGGCTGCAGGGCGACTCTTGGGGTGGCATAAAAACGCCTGTGCCTATGAAGAGGAGGTGGCAGTAACTTGAGAGATCGCCCAGATCCTTTCCACAGACAAGAGCATCCACCTGTTCTAAAGTGAAATCAGCAAGATTGGCCAAGGGTAATCCTACCAAGGTCTTTGCTTCTTTCTTGGGGCCTAAGAACTTCTCAAGGGCCAAAGACTGGTCTGATGGGGCAGTAGCAGTTTCCTCCACGTCATGGTACTTCCTAATCATCCCAACAACTTCACTGTACGTAATGGCCAACTCGTCAGCATCAAGATCAAGCGGGAGAGGGTCTTCCAATTCCAAACCTCTAAAACTCCTATCAGCTGTGTCCAGCATATCTCCAACTTGAACGTCATCCCTTTGAATGACCAAAGTGTAAGCACATTCAGGATCTAAAACCTTCAGGGGTAGTGCAGAAGGATGAGAATCTGAATAATCACACTCATTCTTAGGATGAAATGAAGAGCTTTAAATCCTCTGAATCCCCAAGAAGTCAAAGGAACTGGAGATGGAGGCCAAGAAGCAAAAGGATCCCGAGGAGAAGCAGGTTGATGAAGTTTTTCGTGGATGATCAGGAGAGAAATGCCTGGGAGAATGCTCCCTACTAAGAAAGCAACAAGAACAACCTCTGCTATACTAGCTCTGCCAAGGTTGAGCAGGGCTTCTGTAGCGTGGGGAGTTGTTGCGTAGACCGAAAATCTTCTCAGGAAGAGAAAGTGCAAAGTCCCTCTTCCGCCAGCGTTTTCTCAGTGTCTTGAAAATCCGGAGATGGAGATCTGAGGCGCTTCCTTCTAGGTACCGTAGAAACGGAATGGTTGACCCTTTCGAGGACTGGAACCCTCTCCAGTAAGGCCTGGATATGGGATGGAGTGGCTGTACCTGGAGCATCATATGAAGAGGGAAACACTGATGTAGACATGCAGCCAAAAGCCACAGCCGATACACAGGCAGTTGTCACAGAGATTGCTGCGGAAGTCATTTGTGAAGACAGCACAACAGACAGAACGTTCCCAGAAGTAGAAGATGCATGGTGGGGTAACATCAGATGAGAAAGTAGTTCCCTCAATTGCGGTTCTCCGGGGAGGCCTAAGGTCAACCAATACTCACAGAGAATGGTGCCATCAAAGTCTGAACCTGGAAGTAAATCACACACCGAATCAAGTCCCCCAACCAAGGGGGGAGGGGTGGCATCCTACCCTCCCCCAAAGAGAACTTGGATTCTAAATCTGAAGTATATTGAGAAAAAATGCTTGAAAGCAATAAATGTCCTGAAAATTATGTCCCACACTTCCTGGGGTGCTGACCAAACCCAGATGTTGTTCTTTTCAAAATTTAAGCCATCTCCCACTGAAGGCATGCTTGTAGATACTGGTGAGATGCCTCTGGATCTACATTACCAACATCTGCTCGTTCGGAGCTGGTACAGATTTCAGAGGCTCCCAAAGTCCTTAACCAACATTTGTATCAGAAATGAAAGGCATCAGCATTTTTATGAAAATCACCCCAAGCAATCCCAACCATTTGCTTCGAGCAATATGTACAACCAGTCAAACATGCCAAGGATGCAGACTTTACCTGCTAGATATTCATTAGGCCTCTCTGGAACTTTCCAGGGGTAAAATGGTGCAGGTATGTTTATCTGACAAAAGCCAAAATGTCCAATGAAGCAGTGCAAACGATATTTCTAGAATATTCATTCCTACATGATAATTCTGTTGCAGTTTTCACAGATAGCTCAAAGTCTGATGGTGGCATCGGCTTTGGAGTGGCCTTTCCTGATGTAAAAGAAGCGGGAGATTATCATCTGTTGCATCTATTTTTGCAACAGAACTGCTTGCAGTTTTAGCGGCCTTATAGGAAATTTTAATTCTGAATGGAAACGTCTTTATTATACATTGTGACTCAAGAAATGTACTTCAGTCTCTATAATCCTTTAACTCTTCACACTCATTGATTTCAGATATTGGAACAGCTGTTCCTAGTGAAAATAAAGGATAAAGAAGTAAAGTTTTGCTGGGTGCCTTCCCAGGTTGGGGTTCTTGGGAAAAAGCAAGCTGATGAAACTCAGAACGCAAGCAGTCACCTCTCCAGAAACCAGATGCTTACTATATATACAGATGTATGTCCTCTTGATGGTCAAAAAATGAAAAAACTTTAGCAGTTCCTTTGGGAAAATATTGAAACAACCCACAAACGATTCAGTATTACATCATCAATATCTCCTTAGTCGTATCCTTATATGCCAAGGAGACTAGAAACAATGATGTGCAGGCTAAGGATTGGACATACAGGGCTCAACTCGTAGGTTGTTATGTCAGGTGAAAATCCTCCATTCTGCAATGACTACAGAAACAAGGTGAAACAAGCAAAGTTCTCTAAGGTATGAAAATCAATCTGTGAGTTGTCCGAGAGAGGCAGTTTACAAATGGTTACAACTGAAAAATAAAAATCTAAATGCTACCTAATTGTTTTAGTGTGTCTTGAGCTTGTAAGGATATGCAATACCTACTGCCTTAAATGCATTTTAATTTAATGGTTAGAACTGCACGTAAAGTGGCAAGCTGGAGCAGATTCTGATGTGTTTTGGACAACTAAGGATTCTTAAATTTTCATACCACATACCATACAAACAGCAATAAAGAACAACCCAGAGAGAAAGGCAAGCAAATTCACAGCAAATACATATTTAGTTTACCTGAAAAGGATGCATATGTGTACATACACACATATACATGTACAAATATACATGGGCACACATGCAGAATAAGACACTAATATGCCAGAGTAGTTCTCAGCAACTCTGCTCGGCAGTTAATACTTATACATTTCTTCATAGTGTTCCTGCTTCCAAGGAAAAAGCCCTCCCTCAGTATTACAGAAAAGCCATTCCTTTTATCTATGAATATTGGAAAACTATCTACAAAAACAGCTACATCTCACCACCAACTAAGACCCCCCGCAATAAGATGCCCTAAAGAAGAGACAGAACGCTCTAATATTCACCAAGTGTATGCCATGTTACCCAGGGAATGAGTGATAAGAATGGAATGGAATATAAAATTTAGGCCGAAAACCAAGTGCTGGGATCTATGAGGTCATTCAGCACTGAAAGAGAAATTGGGGGTTTAAAGATTTTCAAGGTGTAACAGGAGGAAAACCCCACAGTTACACTGTTAGGAGCAGGTGGTATGTAAGATGGAAGAAAGGGAATATCAAGAGGTCCAGTTAAGGGAAAAAGGGTAGCTGCACGGAACCATTAAGTAATGCCTACAGTGCACCATGTGAGGTGCACTGACAGCACTGCATCCCTACAGGGATTGAGTGATAGGGATTACTATTAAAGATATCATATCAAACAAGTTATTCACATGATGAACAATCCTAAAAATATACAAAATAACCTGGGTAAACTGTACTTACCCACCAAGTTCTCATCATCGTTTTTTAAAAATTCTGTTTTGTTTTAACAATGATTCATGATGACAAATACAATGGATTAAAGGCCAACAATGTTAGACAAAAAACCAGGGTTATCTAGTTAGTGCAGAAAACTTCCAACTGTAACACCAGTTTATATTACCACCAACTAGCACACATTAAATACTGTTAAACTGAATCATCAAGCTACCTAAGTTTAAAAGCCAAGTACTGGGGCAACAAGGCCATTCAGCATTTTTTTTTAGTTCTATAATTCAGCAATCTACATTTTTTTTATTCTAAAGAGCCAATCTAATAAGTGAAAAAAATTACTTTCTATTTAAAAGGATCATACCAATTACAAAAACAAACACTTAACAATTCAGCACTCTTGGTGAAAGGGAAAGCATAAGTTGAAATTACTTCTAACAAGTAATTTTGCATCAAGCAGTAACAAAGACAGATGAAGTATATAGTTCACAACTAAACTTCTAGTGTTTTATCAGACTCAATAATTCCAGTGCATTTTCCTCACCCTTCCCAGTGAACTTAGTAAAAATAAAAAATGAAAATATAACTTACAATTGCCTGATGGAACCTTGTTTCAATTTCACCAATCAACCAGTTGAATGATTCTGTAGTTAACTTGTATTCCTCAGCAACTTTTTTGGTGCACAGTGTAGACCTCACTAAACACTGGAAACAGAATGTGGCATTCCTGTTGGCTTGTACACTAATACGATCCTCTCCTGTCACAATGTTACATTTCACAAGCATATCTCTTACACCTTCGACCACCTTTACGGGTGATAAGTCTGTTGGAGTTCTTTTGTTAATGTGAAAGATCTTCTGTACATTCCAGATCATCCTCTCCAAGTTGCATGGCAATACAACCTAGAAAAAAAGTATATAATTTTAAATTTCAAATGTAAAAAATTCATAAAATAATTGACAATGTACCATTTTTCAAGCATTGGTATAAAGATCACTTTAGCCACCCACCTACAGGATAGATGTAACATATACAGTACTCCCTAGTTTTAAAATATATTCATCACCAAAAACTCCCTACAATAAAATATTTATCAAGTACAAAGGCCACTTTATATTGCCACAGTAAGCCATGAATTTTTGAGAAGTTTGCTATGGCAAAAATACCAAATTCTAAAGTAATTTGCATTTTTCCTATCATACAAACATATGCTTCTTTCACATATAGAGTACTTGCACTTCGGCTGCTACTGGTTTGTCGTTAAAAACAAAATCCTATCATTAGGCCTATGGTCAAAAGTTACCTGAGACAGCCTGACTCCTACATTGTGTAAACCAGGCCATCTGCAGCTACACTCTACTCTTTAGATGGAGAGAGCTCAAAACTACACGGGGTGGTCACAGGAGGGTAAACCTATACATATGAAAACGGAAAGCATAGGTTCATATGTTAGGAAAAATACAAAGCACTTAAGAGGTTGGTATTTGTTCCAACACAAATACGAGCCTAAGCTTTCATATATAGAGCCTCACTTGGAGGCAGGAGATCAATCTCTCATCCGGCTGCCAGGTGGGTGTGTCCCTCCTGATAATCGTGGGGGAGTTGACGCCTTTGACACCTCAAGAAGTCCCTCTGTAACCTACTGACCTGCTGGTCACAAGCATGCACTGGATCAGGGTATGTGTTGTATATACCCACCACCACCTCTGCAACAAAGGGCTTGACATCCTTATATCACCTGTTAAGCCACTACTACCGGTCCAAAGGGGAAGGTGTGTCCAAGGACTTGTGTGCTAAGTCCTTGGGATAGGTGAAGGTTGACTGCTTCTTCCAGACCTCTGCTCTTAAGAACTGGAGGACTGAGTGATTCTTCTTAAATGCTACTGAGGGTCCAATTGCCCTGATGTCATGAGGCCCAACTCTGGTTGGCATGAGGGTCGCTGTTGTGATCAGTCTAGCATGCTCTGACAATCACTTCCCTCAACCAGAAGATGGTATTGCGTAAAATCTCCCTCTTTTCCCGGTCCGTACTCATGAAAAGTGTCCAACAGACTGGTATGTGAGGGACCTTATACACTGGAGGTAGGACCTCACCAAGCACAGTAACATCGGGCTTTTTCACCCTGTACAAAGTCCTTCAAGGAGGGGACAGAGAAACCATCAAAGCTTCAGTCTTGGGAGGTGGGATTCTCGGAGAAACATGAGAACGAGTGACAACCACCCACGTGGAGGTGGGAAGTCGACTTGCCAGGTGGGGTGTATCCCTCCCCAATAATCGGAAAGGAGAGGCCTGTGGAAGCTCTGTCCAAGGAGAAGGACAGCATCACCTTCCTAACAAAGGTGATGCTGTCCTCCTCCTCCTTGGACAGAGCTTCTACAGGGCTCAACATTCCTATATCACTTGTTGGGACGCCACTTCCAGTCCCAAGGTGAAATTGTCCAAGGACTTGTGTGTTCAACCCTTAAGACAGGAGGAGGTCAAGGATGATTATCTGTTCCAAACCCCTGTTCTTAGGACTTGGAGGACTGAGAGGTGGTTCTTAAATGCCAGCGAGGGTTTGATCCCCCTGATGTTGTGGGCCCTCACAGTTGACAGAGGGTTGCTGTTGTCATCAGTCTGGTATGCTCTGACAATCACTCCCCTCAACTAGAAGTAGATAGTATTTCGTGAAACGTCCCTCTTTTCCAGGCCTGTACTTATGAAAAAGTCCCCTACAGGCCAGTCTGTGAGGGGACGTACGCCTGTGGTAGGTTCTCAAGGACCTCACCAGGCACAGTAACATCTTGTCTTTTTCACCACCTACAAGTCATTCAAGGAGGGGACAGAGAAACCATCAAAACTTGGGTCTTGGGAGGCAGAATTGTGGGTTTATGCCACAAATTCTTGGAGAAATGTGAGACTGAGTGGAAACCACCATGGGTGTAGGAGACAACACATGAGAGGGCATGAAACTCGCCTACTTGCTTGGCAGATGTCAAGGTTAGTAGGAAGACTGTCTTGAGTCAAATCCCAGTCCAATGCCTTCTTGAGGAACTCATAAGGCAGTAGTCTCAGGGTGGCAAGGACCTTGGTCACATCCCACTCGGGAGGCTCTAGTTCCTGTGGGGTAAAGCTCTTTGAAATGCTTCAACATGGCTGACAGTTCCCAGAAGGATGAAAGACCTCTACCTCTTGGTCTGGACACTTGGGCAAGGGCAGCCCTGTATCCTTTGATTGCTGTCACTGAAAAGCCTTTCTCCTGCTGCAGGATGATGAGAAAATCCCTCCCACTTCAACACTGACGGAAGACCTTCCACTTTCCTTGATATACCCCAAAAGGTTGACGGCATGACAGGGTCAGAGATGGCAGCTAAAGCTTTCACCTAAAAGCCACCTAAAAGCCTTTCTTTCTGAGGAGTTGCTTGTGAAATTGGAGAAAGGCTACTGCCTAAAAGTATTGACCGTTGTGTTCTTGATTCAGCAATGTGGAGTGCCTTGGTATGTCCACTAGCATATGGAGGAGATCTGCATACCATTCTGCTAGGGGCCATCTTGCCCTAGGGTCATCCTTATCCACTGGGACATGAACAGCATGTTGATGACCTTCCTTAGTCCATGCTGTCCATGTTTTCCCAAGTGTGCTGGAAAATTTCCTGCAGGACAGCCCTTTGATTGGGTACTGGAGAACAATACAATGAATTTGTTGTTTCTTCATGTGCTGAACAGGTCTAACAAGGGGCCCTCTTACTCGCTCAACATCTTGTTCATGACGCCCTGTTCCAGTGACCAATCTGTACCTAGTACTGTTTGGTCCGCCCTGCTTAACTGATCCAAGTCGGTGTTCTTCTTTCCGGGGATGTACCTGGCTGTTAGCAGAAGTCCCCGGGTACCTGCCCACTTGTGCATCTGTGCATCTCTACCACCAGCTTGTTCAGTTCGTGAGACATGGTGCCTGTTTGTTCAAGTGTGCCACCACTGTAGTGTTATTGCTCATCACGACTGTGGCCTAGTCCTGGAGCAGGTCCTCTAAATGTTGGAGCACCATCCAGACTGCTCACATCTCCAGGATGCTGATGTGTTGCCTTAGTTGTTCCATGGTCCTTCAGGTGAGCGCCCCATCCCCTTTGGGATGCATCTGAGTATATCAACATCTCCGAAGGTGGCTGACTTACTTGCACTTCCCGCAGGTGGTTCCTCGGGTCTCTCCACCAACACAGGTCTTCCAAGACCTTGTCCTTCGTGTAAACATTACGACTGAACTTCTGTATTGCCTTCTCCCTTCCCTCTGATCTGCCACTGAAGGAACGGGTACCAATTTCTCTAACCACACCAGACAGCCTACCAGCACCTGCCACTGCTTGACTGGTTGGAGGGGGCTCGACAGGAAGGGGTCGGAGATGTTGATCAGGTTCGCTAACCACTCCTGGGAGAGGTAAGCTTTCCCCACCACCATGTCTATCACCATGCCCAAGTACCTGATGTTCTGTTTCGGTACAAGGTCTGACTTCTTGAGGTTGACCAGAATCCCAAATCTCTACAAAGTGCCAGTCATTTAAAGCATTCTCTGCCGAGGGTGTCAGGATGAGCCAGTTATCAGGGTGCCTCCTAGGTCTGATACCCCGCCTGTGCACCCATTCTGATGCTAACTGGAAGACCCGAGTGAAGGCTTAAGGGCTGTCTCAAGTCTCAAGCAGAGCCCTGACTTGGTATGTCATTTCTGGGAGACAAACTGCAGAAACTTCCTGCAGGAGTGTATCAGGGTGTGAAGGTATGCGTCCTGTAAGTCTATCGAGACCATTAAGTCCCCTTCCCTGACCAATGCCAGTACTGACTGTGCTGTCTCCATTTTGAACGGTGTCTGTTGTAGGAAGATGTTTAGGGCCAACATATCTATGACTGGCATCCAACACCCACCAATGCTTTCTCCACTAGGAAGAGGCAACTGTGGAACCCCAATGTGACGTCCTTCACTATTTCTATCACCTCCTTGTGCAGCATATCTCTGCTCTCCAGTCGCAGGGCCCTCCCTTCGAGTGAGTTGCTCCGGCAGGAGTGGGCTCGATCAGTTCCAACAACAGCAGTCTTGTTTCACGAAAGGAAATATGTATCCCTTCCTGAGGGTCCGCACTGTCCTCTCCTCAGCTCCGAACAGCTGCCATACTGACATCTTGCTCCCCAGAAAACCCCCACCTTTGGCAGTTCTTGCCTAGAGCCTCACCTCTTCCCCATCCTGTTCCATCTTCTGGGATGGAGGGGTACTGAGGACCTATAATAAAAGACTGCACTCCTCCTCCTCTTATTCTGAGGTGTCGGCTGGTTCTGCTGACAATAGTGGAGGCGGATGCCTGCTACAGGCTGAGGATCCTGTGGACTGCCCTCTAGTTCCTTGCTTTTGCAATGCTGAGGTGAGGGAGTCCTTTATGTCCTTTCTTCTCTCTTCCAAAGCCTGTCTCATCACTACCAGAGGCAAGTAATACACTGAATCCAGTAGCAGGCTATTCTTGAGATTTAGCCAACTGTCCACTGAAATTTGTTTCTGGGCCTTTACGTTGGCCTTTATGTGCCGCTTGCTGGACAAGGTAGGAAAAGCCCTTCCCCAAAGGAGCCATGTACTCCCTCAATGTGCCACTTTGAAGGAGGGACAACATCATCTGTATCTCTCAGCCATGCTCCTTGGCATCTATCCAACCATGGGGCAACTCTCAATGTTCTCCCCAACATTGCTTCTAGGTTCATCATTTCAGTGTGGGTAAACTTTTTTACCTTTGTTTGCAGAAATGTTTCAACAGTACATTGTTCAAGAGTCTGCAGACGTCAAGTCTAGCTTTCTAAGCATGGTAATGGCATCTTCCGGAACATAATATTTGGCCTGGTGCGGGAAGAAGGGGGGGTTAATTTCTCCCACCTAGAGGATGCTAAGGACCCCTCTTCCCTTTTTATTGGACTGTTCAATTTCCTCATGGTGCCTTGAATCAATGGTGACCAGGGAAGATGAACTGCCTGTTAGGCTTTCAGAAGTTGCTTTGCCATCTGCTTGAAAAACAAGAAGCAGGGAGCTCTTCTGGTATGGGGTCATCCGACTCTGAGTGTCCCAAATTCCTCCTGATTTAGAGGAAAAACTCAATAAACCCCTTTTCCTTGTCTGGTACTTCTAGAAGCGAGAGGACTCCTTCACTTCTGAGGTCCCCCCTTCCCCTGGGGTCTTGGGATGTCTACCCTCAGCCTTGGATGCACAGAATCTACCCTTAGCCTTGGATGACAGGGAAGAACTACAGCAGGAGATCGGCCCTGTCTTGACCTTGTTCCCTGGGGTAGAGCAGTCTCCGACCTTGCTATGATGTGCTGGGCAGTCCTGTACCACCTTACATGGGGAGAGATGGCAACCAGGGACAGTGTCATCATTGCCCCATGACTGGTGCTATGAGCGGGGTGAAGTGGAGCAAGATAGGGCTCTGCCCTGATCAGCTTGAGGGGGGAGGAAGGTATGCCTGGATGACCTACTCCTCGAGCAAGACCAGGGACTTCTCCCGGGGGAATATCTGGGATAGATCGGTACAGAGCCAGCGACTCATGTCATTGTCGCTGGCTCTGCACCGGTCTATCATTTAGCACGACCAGCTGCTCCTATCCAATCAGTTCCACCATCCTGTGATCTTTCTCCCCTACTGGTAACAGACCTGTCTCTGTCCCTGCAAAGCCTCACAGAGAAAGGTCCCACTATTGATGAGGCCCTGGAAGAGGCAGGAGTGCATCCGCTAATCGTGAGGCCCTGGAAGTGGCTGGAGTGGGTCCACCAATCGTGAGTCCCTTGCTGCATGTTCCTCCAACTGTTGGACATTTTCCATTCTCTGGTACTTGAATGGAGGGGAAGAATGGGCTACCAAGTCCGGTCTCACCTTTTTCTTACTACTAGCCAGGACTAGCTTCTTGCCAGTACCTTAGTCATTCTAGACCATGTGGTGATAGATGAAGAGTCTCCCTGTATCAGAGGCTTCTGCAGCGATGTCAAATTTTGGCTCGTGCCTCATGCACTGCATGAATCTCTGGAGGATATCTTCCACTCTTTGCCTTCCTGTCTGTGACGTAGTATGTCTAAACAAGTCCTTCATGGGCATCACTGGAAGGGGAGGATGACAAAGGGATTGATGGAGGGCATGGAGACAGGCTCAGCGTGGGCTCCCAGGAGGTGGAACTTTCCTTCTTCCTCTGCCGTTTCTCGTATTTCAACCATTGCTGTGAGGGCCAGTCCACACAATTCTTGCATGTGGCTTTGTGAGAACATTCTCTGTCCCTGCACAAAAACAAACTAAGTGGGGGTCCATGGCTACCAGGGACATAAACTTACAGCAGGTTTTCCCCTGCTGGAACAGCATTGCACCCAAGGTTTAAGGTTCTCTTCTCTCTTCCCACCCAAATCAGTCTGGGTAAGAGGAGAAGAGAGCGGGAACCCATGGGTACCACACAGTACTTTCAAGGACAAAAACACACCAAGGGGAAAGCCAATAAAACCTAATGCCAGGCCTCACAGGGAAAATACTTAAATCTGACCAAAAACAAACCCTGGGCCACACTTAAGCAAGGGAGGAAAGCACCAGAACACTTGAGCACCACATTATCAATTACTATGCACAAAGGAGACGCCATGTGATTCATGTTCTTATGTACGCACTACTTTCTCCTCCACCAAACAAAGGGTACAAACCCGAATAAGAAAACACATATCGCACTGCACTAACGAAAGTGCTGAGGGGGAAGCTATAATTATTCAGGCAACGACCTGACGATAACACAACACGTGGGGGCAAGCGCACCCTACAGACAAAGAAAACAGTACAGCACAAAAAGGGGAGAGGAATCAGAGTGTGTGTGTGTGTGTGTGTGTGTGTGTGTGTGTGTGTGTGTGTGTGTGTGTGTGTGTGTGTGTGTGTGTGTGTGTGTGTGTGTGTGTGTGTGTGTGTGTGTGTGTGTGTGTGTGTGTGTGTGTGTGTGTGTGTGTGTGTGTGTGTGTGTGTGTGTGTGTGTGTGGTTGGTTGGTTGGTCAGGTGCAGTTACGAGCACAATGGAGCGAGCTGTCTCAGGTCACATGTCAATAGGTCTAATGAAACTATTTTATTTTTAGAGGCAATTCAGCAGTAGCAGAAATGCGCCATGCATGAGTACTCCATACATGAAAGCATAGGTTCATATTCGCATCGGAACAACTGAATGCTCAAGATGATGATAAGTAAACCCATATGTATTTCCTTCTAAGCACAAAGTCAAGAGTTGATTTTGAAAAACTGTATAAAAGCAAAATTGATATAGTCATTTTCTGAAATTGACATAACATTCCTATAAACAAACTGAAATGGTCTAGCAGGATCTTTCATGGATTAACACTTCCATTTTACATGTGTCAATGTGACTCGAAAATCACTGATCTTCACACCTACATGTTAGGTAGCTTAGAGTGCTCTACTTATAAACCAAATTCCAAGTCTGGATAGGAACTGTATGCCCAAAAGGCTGGTGGCAATTTATTAATTCAATGAACATTATAGTTAAAAATCAATTTCTATTACAAATATATTTTTTCATGCAAACCAATCAATCACAGAGCCCTCATCCACAGTTCAAATAACTCCATTCATGTGTAATTTGTCTTGTAGACAGAAGCAGAGTTCAAATAACCCCATTCATGTGTACTTTGTCTTGTAGACAGAAGCAGCAGAAGCTCTAAGAGTGCATGTCCATGACCCATCAGTTGGTAGCAACCATTCTTGTTGCTTTGCACAAAACAAATGTGACACAGCATGAAGGAGGAGCCAAGCATAAAGTTATTCTGATCAGGTAGCACAAGTACCTGAATGCTGAAAAACAAAATAATGTTTGTTTTGTGGCATATCAAAAAAAAAAAAAAAGGGACAGATCAATTAAACATTCAAGTGAGACACTGCACTTTGTAACCAAGAAAAATTTTGTTCTGTGACTAAATGATGAAAAAACAAGGGTGATTATTAAAAGGATGGTAAAATTTGACCTGCCATAACTAATGGCCCAAATGAGTACCACCCTATCCAACCGTGCATAATGTCAGAAGTGAAAAATGAGCAAAGTCTCACTGACATTTAGCATACCTGCATTTCTCGACGGTTATGAAAAATGACAAATTTTAAAGTAATTTGTATTCTTCATAGCTAACAAACCTGCAGTCTTAACATTAGGATAAATCTTCTGGCATCAGCTGGGAACCAGTAAAAATAAAAACAAGATTTGTTTATGCAAGGAATTGGTGGCATCTAGAATCCATCAAGGAGATGGGGTGGGAAGCGGCCAGCAACCTTATCTCAAACCAATGACATCTCAGTTTTCTTCCAGCCCACTGTTAACTGAAAGAGGGGAGGCTAGAGGTGGGCAGTAAATGTTAAGACCACAGGCTTGTTAGCTATGAAAAATACAAATTAATTTAAAATTTGTCATTTGTTCATCGGGAACAAACCTGGGTCTCAACTAGGATAGACTCACTTTTGGTGAGAGCTAAGAGAATCCTGAACCGACTGGAGGTTCTGCACACACAGTCATACTTCTTGAATAAAAGAATTCAAAGGAAGGAGGCCTAAGCTTCTGATCTGTTAGATATATGGGTATCCAACAGTCAGATTACTGGGCTAAGTCCAACGCAGAAACTCACTGGATTAAAGGAAGGTAACAAACTAAGGTAGCCACCTATACGTGTTTGTTACCGTTCCTCTCTCTCCTGGCTAGAGAGAGGAAGGGTTGGCTACTGCTAGGTATATTCATGTAGAATAAAAACAACCTACCAGTAAAGCTACTTCACTCACCTGTATCTGACCCATTCCAGCGTATGATGGAACCATCTTCTTACGGTCCGTAGGTAGAGAAGAAAGGAAAAAGGGGGAAGGAAAACACACCAGTCACCTCAATCATCCTCACTTTCATACCATTATCTTAGGCAAGATACAAAACTGTCCCATGAGCAGCCACCATTGGACCCAAGGAAAAAGTATCCAAGGACCTGTAGGCAATGTCCCTCGGGTAGAAAGAAGTGAATGTGTTTTGGTGGAGCCAGGAACCAGCATTCAGGATACTATGAACTGATAAAGTCTTCTTGAATGTGAAGTAGGAGCTTAGTCCTTTAATAGCATGTGCTCTTGCATGCACAGTATTGGCAGTAGAAAGTGATGATGAGGAGTAGGCATGTCTAATCACTTCATGAAGCCAAAACGAAATAGTATTCTTGGACACTTCTTTCTTGATCTGGCCTGTGCTAACAAAAAGTCTTTGGCATCCCAGTCTGAGTTGTTGAGTCCTTTTTAGATAGCAATGCAGTGCTCTGATGGGGCTAAGGAGCAATTCATCTGGATCGTCTTTAACAAAATCCCCAAGGGAAGGGATGGAAAAGGAGCTAAACCTGTCATCACGAACTGAGGGGTTTTGAGTTTTAGCCGCAAATTCTGGGACAAACTCGAACACTACTGACTTCCAACCTAACATCAAAAGCTAGGCCATGGAGTTCGCCCACTCTCTTCGGAGAAGCCAAGGCTAGAAGGAACACCATCTTGAGGGTCAAGTTCCTGTCTGATGACTGACGCAGATGTTTGTACGGTGCTTGAGTGAGACTACTTAGCACCAGAGTCAGATCCCAGATAAGAGGCAGCCATGTAGCCCTTAATAGCAGAAACAGAAAGGTGTTTTCTGTTGTGAGGAACATAAAAAAATCAGCTATCCACTGAATAGAGGTTCAGAGTGGAGAGAAACCCTGTCGACATCACCAATTACAGTAGATGGCCCATTTCCCCTAATACATGGTTGAAGAAGATGTGAGGTAATGAGACATCTGTTTAGCTGCTCTGTGAGAAAAGCCTTTCGCTTGCAGGAAATATTGGATAGTCTCCAACCATGAAGAGACAGGGATGTTACCAACTGATGGTATTGCTCTACATGAGGTTGACAGAGAAGATTCTGCCAAGGGGGTATTACTCGTGGAACCACCATCAGTTAGAAGATCTGGAAACCATCCTGCTTGAGGCCATAAAGGAGCTACAAGGGTCATCCTGAGAAAGACGCCCTCTGCTACGACAAAGATTTCTGGAAATACTGAACAATAGACCTCTAGCTTCCTGGTGAACCTTGTCATGAAGTGGTCTATCACTGGTCTCCCCCACAGATGAAGAAGCCTGTCTGCCACCTCCTGATGCAGACACCACTCCATCCCTAGAACCTGTCCCCGACAACTTAGCTTGTCAGCCACTACATTCCTCTTCCCTGGAATATACCTGGCCATGAGGTCCACTGAGTTGTTGATAAACCACTGGTTAACCGGATTGTTATCAAGAGAAGTTGGCTTGACACTAGGCCTCGTGTGTTCACAAAAGCTACCACCATAGTGTTGTCCAACATCAGAACAACAGTGTCTCCACCACTTTCTTGAAACTCCTGAAGTGCTAGGAAGGCTGCTTTCAACTCTAGCATGGCATGTTGATGTAAGTTTCCTGTCCTGAGGACTCCACACACCTGAAGTCAGATCTTCTAGATATGCTCCCCAACCTTCAGAAGAAGCATCCGAGAACAGGAGCAGCTCTGGAGGGGGTGAATGAAGAGGTACTGCCACTGTTAGATTTTCATCGTCCAACCACCATAAAAGGTCGCTTCATACCTCTGTCGACAGAGGGACCTGTAGCTGAGGAAAGTCCCCTGCTGGACACCAAAGTTCCTTCAGCCTCCATTGCAGGGAACAAAGATGAAGATGGCCATGAGGAACCAGCTTCTCTAGTGATGTCAAAAGTCCTAGGATCACTTGCCATTGCCGAGCTTGTTGGTTCCATTCGGACAGGAAGGAGTGAGCCACTGTCCTGAACGTCTCTATCCTCTGACCCGATGGGAAGACTCTTGACGAGGCAGTGTCTATGATTATTCCTAGGTAAAGGATTCTTTGACTGGGTTGAAGACTGGACTTTTCCAAATTTATCACAATGCCTAAGCCGCACCAAATTGAAGACAATCCCTGTCTTGAATTATCTTTCCCTCAGAACTCGCCAAGACCAGCCAGTAGTCGAGATATCTTAGGAGGCGAATTCCCTGAGCATGAGCCCACGTTGACACTTAGGTGAAAACTCTTGTGAACACCTTATAGAGGGATGAGTAAATTTGTTTGTATTTAGTATTTCCCAACATTTTGAGAGAGAGAGAGAGAGAGAGAGAGAGAGAGAGAGAGAGAGAGAGAGAGAGAGAGAGTGTGTGTGTGTGTGTGTGTGTGTGTGTGTGTGTGTGTGTGTGTGTGTGTGTGTGTGTGTGTGTGTGTAATTGTCGTTAGTGTGCGCTTCAGTTGTTGGAAGAGGGATGGGGTCGTTAGTTTGTTTACAGTGCTGTCTGTCTGTGCAAATGTCGAGGGAGTTTTTTTTTTCGGTTTTGGGGAGTCTTGAGCTGAGTTCTGTGCAAGGCGGACATTGATGGTGGATTATTGTATGTTTCGTGAGTCGTGTGTTTTCCGTTGGATGTCATTGTTGTCTGTGCATGTGTCTCTTTCTTTTTGCTCGTTTTTTTTTGGGTTGAAAGTCTGTTTTTCGGTTTTGTTTGTGTAATTTTGTCTACTGTGTTGGCGACCGTGGACACGTCATCCATCTCCCAGCAAACGAGGATCAGAGTGAGTATTGTATGTGGTTATTTGTTCTGTGTATCTGTGTTGTGTATTGTTTTTGTGTTTTTAAATCCCGCCACATATTTGGCGCCCAACGTGGGGGACAAAAGCTGGTGTTGCAGCTGCAATTGAGATTGGTGGCTGGTAGTGTGACTGAAGAGAAGGATGGAAGAGGAACTGGTGAGGTTGAGAGAGGAGAATACGTGGTTGAGGGGTGAGAATGAGAGATTGAGGAGTCAGTTGGAGGAGATGGGGGTAATGCTAAGGAGTGCAAAAGAAGAAATGAAAGAGGAGATGAAAGAGGGGGTGAAAGAGTCTGAAGAAAGAATGGATAAAAGTTAGAGTCTGCAGTAAGCAGGGTGCAGGAAATGATGAAGGGAATGTTTAAGGAGTTCTTTGGAGAAGGGGCTGTTGGAGACAGGTCCTCTGGAACGTGTGAAGGGGTAAGAGAGAAAGAAAAGGAGGAAGAAGTGAATGGAAGCGTGAGTGATGAAAGTGATGTGGGAATAGGAAGTAAGAAACGAGAGAGGGAAAGTAAGGATAAGTCAGGGGAAGAAAAAGGGAAGAAGGGAAAAGGAAAGGAAACTGGTAAGAAGGGTAAGGAAGTGGGAAAGGCAGGAAAGAGGGGAGAGGGTGAAGGCAGTAGTGATAGTGAGGTGGATGGAGGTGAATGGATAAAAGTGGATAAAAAGAGGGGGAAGAAGAGTGTAATGAGTAAGATGAATGTAAGTGCGGAAGTGGACTCTTTGTATTCGGAAGAGGGTATGAAAGGACAGAGTGAAAATAGCGAGTGAGAGTGAAAGTGAGAAAGAAGTGAGAAAGGCTATGTATGTGAGGGAGGACGGTGTGAAAGGTATAATGAGTATGGAAGTAGGGATGTGCATGATTTCTTTAGGGAGTATGAAAGGTTTTGTCAGGATAAGTATGGGGAGAGTAAGAGAGTGTGGGCGCGGGAATTAGGAGAATATCTGACTGGGTTTTTGCTTGTTATGTATAGGGTTACTATGAGTGTGGGAGATGTTGAGTATGACAAGGTGAAAGCTAGACTAGTTGAGCAACAGGCGTATGAAATCGAGTGTTAAGTATAAGAGGAAGAATGAATTTGATGAGGCAAGAATGAAAGGTGGGGAAACCTTGTCACTGTATGCTTGTAGGCTGGAGACGTTGGCAAGGAAGAAGTTTGGGGATGATGGGATAGATGAATGTAAGAGAGTTAGTCCACGGAAGTTGTTAGGGGACAGTGCCAGATGGAGTTAGAGAATTTGTGAACTTGAAGCGGAAGGAGAAGAAAAGATGGACGAGTGAAAGGTTGACTTGGGGAGAAATTTTGGAAATTGTAGAAGATTATGAGCTTGACAGGGTTATAAAAGAGAGCAGAAGTGTGAGTGTAAGGGCTGGGGTAGATGAGAGAGTGCCAGAGTTTGGAAGCTTTAGGGATGCAGTGTTGAGGGGCCCAATGAGAATGGCCGATAGTGTAATAGATAGGAGTGTAATAGCAAGTAATGTGGAGGTGCCAGTGAGGATGAATGGTGGGTCTGTAAGGGAACAATGGGTTGGACGGGTTAGGGATAGTAGTGTACAAAGGGGAAGTGTCAGTGAGTGGAAGTCACAGGCTAAGTGTTTTAGATGTGGAAAGGAAGGACATACAAAGAATGAGTGTAGGTGGGCTTTAGGAGCGTGTTTGGTGTGGGCAGTCGGGACATTTGGTAAGAGAGTGTACGAAAGATAGGGGTTAAATGCTACAGGTGCGGACAGGTGGGTCATATTGCTAATGGTTGTAGGGGTACCCAGTGAATGTAATATGTGGCAACTGTGGTAAGAATGGGCATTATGCGAGAATGTGTTCAGAACTGAGAGCTAAGTGTGTCGAATGTGGAATGGAAGGGCATGTATCAAGTGTATGTAGACGTTAAAGAGGGTGACTGTGACAGCGAATTCAGGGGAAACTGAGTGTGAAGGGGTTCAAATGGGTGGATCCTCCTGGATGCAAGCGGTGCGTGTGATGCATGTACGTGAGGGGTTGTTGCATGAGGAGGATCAGCAATTGGTTTTGATAGAGTATGGTAGGAAACGTAAGAAAGGGAAGAACGTAAGTGAACGGAATGGTCGTAAGTTGTGTGATAGGGGTTTGAGTGCCAAAGTGAAATGAGTGATAAAGCATGTAATAACGGATGAATGGGATGGTATGAATAGAACATATAGCATATGCGGGTTTGATATAACTGAGTTGACTGAGCGTGTAGGGGTGAGTGAACGGTTGGAGGTGATACATGAAAGTGTAAGAGTAAGAGAGCGTAGCAGTGATAGAAAGTGATTGAAAGCATGAATGAATCGTTGTAAAGAATTGGAAAGGTCAATGAGCAACAATGGGATTGGTTAGTTGAAGAATTGGGGAGGTATTTGGGAACGAGTTAGAGGGTATAGATGAGATTGTGAATGAAATTGAGAGTGGTAATAGTGAAGAAGGTAGCGTGAATCTGAGAGAGAATGGAGGAGAAGATGTGAATTTGAATGTTGCTAGAATAGAGAATGATTCTGAGAGAATGACTGCATGCCCAAATGAACGCGATCTACAGGACCTGCTAGTGAGCATCCGTGGGTGTTGGGTTGCGATTTGAATGCAGTGTGAAAGGTGTTGGTTGGGAAATGCTAAAAGGAGGGAGAATTATAGAGGGATGAGTAAATTTGTTTGTATTTAGCATTTCCCAACGTTTTGTGTTGAGAGAGAGAGAGTTTTGAGAGAGAGAGAGAGAGAGAGAGAGAGAGAGAGAGAGAGAGAGAGAGAGAGAGAGAGAGAGAGAGAGTTTGTAATTGTTGTTAGTGTGTGATTGGTTGTTGGAAGAGGATGGGGTTGTTAGTTTGTTTAGGGTGCTGTCTGTCTGTGCAAATGTCGAGGGAGGTTTTTAGGTTTTGGGGAGTCTTGAGCTGAGTTCTGTGCAAGGCGGACATTGATGGTGGATTATTGTACGTTTTGTAAGTCGTGTGTTTTCCGTTGGATGTCATTGTTGTCTGTGCATGTGTCTCTTTCTTTTTGCTAGTTTTTTTTGGGTTGAAAGTCTGTTTTTCGGTTCTGTTTGTGTAATTTTGTCTACTGTGTTGGCGACCGTGGACACGTCATCCATCTCCCAGCAACCGAGGATCAGAGTGAGTATTGTATGTGGTTATATGTTCTGTGTATCTGTGTTGTGTATTGTTTTTTGTGTTTTTTAAATCCCGCCACAACCTGGGGAGCTGTTGTCAGACTGAAGCAAAGGACTTTGCACTGGAACACCAGTTCTCTGAGACTGAAGTGAAGGAACTTCCAGGAGGAGGGATGAATAAGGATCTGGAAGTAAGTGTCCTTCAAATCTATGGTCAGCATGTAGTCATTGTCTCTAATGGCTGCCAAGACTGTTTGAAGAGTCTCCATCTTGAACCTCGTCTTTCTGATAAAGAGGTTCATTGTTGATAGGCCTACCACCGGCCTCCAATATCGCCAGTTACTTTGGGGACTAAGAAGACTAGGCTGTAGAATCCTGGGGAAGGATGCTTTACTTGCTCTACAGCTCCCTTCTCCATCATCTTCCTCACTTCTTCTTGGAGAGCTAGGTGTTTCAGAGAACCCTGGGTGTAAGTGAGGTGAGGGAGAGGCAATTGGAGAGAGAAGGAGCAAAGTTGAAAGGTAGTAGATAACCTACCCGCAGGCCATCTACCACCCACGGCTCCGCTCTGTAATTCTGCCACGTAGCCCAGTGGCTCGCCAGGCATCCCCCTGCTGGTGGCACAGAGTGGGGAGGGGCACCCACTCTATCGTCTACCTCCCCTACCTCTGGCCATATTTCCCCTTCCTGGCCTGGAAGAGCGTGACTGAAAGGAACATTGTTGGGAAGGCTTCTCTGTTGACAAAGCAGGTTGAGACGTCTTGATCGTAGGAGGAGGCCTTATAGGCTTCTTGGGAGAGGGCTGCGGATTCTGCCTTGGAACACTTGGACAAGAAGGAGCTGCTGCTTTACTCACTGTTTGTTGGACGAGATGATAGTTTTCGTTGGCTCCATGCCTGTCAACAGCTGCATCCGATCCCTGGGGAAAAGCTGGGAGTCCAGAATATCGCCATTCCTCAAGGATAAGGAATCCACATCAACAGACCAAGCCACTTTGGAAAGGGCTGCATCTCTCCTCATCAGCAGGATATTAGCCCACAAATCAGCAGTCAGATGGGTAAGGTAGCCTTAGCACCAGATTGCAACAATCTGATGTAAGCTAAACTATTGAATTTATTTCTTGACAAAGGTGAAGAAGAAACATTGGCAACAGCTGAAGACCACAAATCTGGCCAAGAAACAGTTTGGAAGGCAGAAGAAGCCGTCGACTCCAAAGAAGCAGCTATCCCATCCCGAAATCACGGAATTTACATGATTGAGGACTGAGTCAGTGTGACTGGAACAAGGCAACTCAAAAGATGCCTTTGAGTCCTTCTTCGGTCCCAGCAAGGCTTCTATTCCTGTCGGAACAATCGTAGAAGGAGTCACTGTCTTCTTAGAAAGAATGAGATCAATAACCTTGTCATAAGAAGAAAGAGGAAGAAACTCCTGAAAATCCCCCGCCTTCTGGACACAAGGATCCCTGTCTGCCTCCTCTGAAGGATTCGCAGGGTTTAGAACTGGAGCATAAGATCTGTCAGATCCTCATACCTTTGTGGGAGCTTGAAGTTTTGAAGTAGAGGGAAGAGAGAGGTATCAATCGCTGGTTCGAGATGCAGAAGACCCTTTCTTGTACAACGGCTGCAGATGCAGGGAGGCGAATGACGGCCGCAGATGGGGGGAGGACAAACGATGGTGGTGGTCTCTTCTTGAAGATAACGATGAGGAATGCCATCTAGAACGGTGAAGCAGCAAGTCAGATGAAGAATTGTGGTTGTATCCATCTCTACAGTAGTGTCTACTTGTACATCCATCACAATCTACACGGCCGTGTCTATTCACACGTCTGCGTCCGAGGGAATCAGGAGAAGAATCATTTCTTGATTGGGCCTTATTGTCCTTTCTCCTAACTGGAACAAGACGCGTTGAAGAAGGAACAACTGTAGAGTCCGCCAAATATTATGTGGCGGAATTCACACCCACAAACAGTACACAACACTCACCCTGATCCTCGGTTGCTGGAAGATGGAGTAAGGCGTCCACGGTCGCCAACACAGCACACATAAAAACACAAACCCAACCAAAACAGAAAAACACACGACTCATGAACATACAGCAACAAGAACAGCACACTAACAAGGAAAAACAACAACTCTGAATCAGCACACAAACAAACTGTTTTAGACCAAAAAAAACCACTGACCGGCACTAGCTCTGACTCAAAAACTGCCTCCAAAACCGAAAAATCCTCACATATATTCCACAGACAGACAGCGCCGTAAACAAACTAACGACCTCATCCCTCTTCCAACAACTGAAGCACTCACTAACGACAATTACACTCTCTCTCTCTCTCTCTCTCAAAACGTTGGGAAATGCTAAATAAAAAGAAATTTATTCATCCCTCTATAATTCTCCCCCCTTTTAGCTTTTCCCAACCAATACCTTTCACACTGCATTCAAATCGCCTTACGCAACACCCACGGATGCTCACTAGCAGGTCCTCTAGATCGCGTTCGCGGGCACGCAATCATTCTCCCAGACTCGCTCTCTCTTCCAGCAACATTCAGATTTACATTTTCTCCTCCATTCTCTCTCAGATTCACGCTATCTTCTTCACTATTACCACTCTCAATTTCATCCACAATCTCATCTACACCCTCTAACTCATTCCCAAATACCTCCCCAAATTCTTCAACTAACCCATCCCATTCGCTCATTGACCTTTCCAATTCTTTGCAACGATTCATTCATGCTTTCAATCACTCGTATATTACTGCTACGCTCTCTTACTCTTATACTTTGGCTCACCTCCAACCGTTCACTAACCCCTACACACGTTCAGTCAACTCAGTTATATCAAACCCGCATATATGCTATACGTTCTATCCATACCATCCCATTCATCCGTATTACACGCAGCCATTTATCACTCATTTCCACTTTGGCACTCACACCCTATCACACAACTGATTTTACGACCATTCAGTTTACTTACGTTCTTCCCTTTCTTACGTTTTTTACCATACTCTATCAAAACAAATTGCTGATCCTCCATACACAAGCTCTCATGCATACTTGGTTCACCCACATTCGATTTCAACCATTTATACACCCCATTCTCTCTCACATATTCGGTACATCCTTCCATCTCGCAATTGGTTGTGATGACTGCTCGCATTTCTCTCACACTACCATCTACACATACTGCCCCTACAACATAACTAAGCCCACTGGGACAAACTTCCAACACCTCATACGGACCCTCAAATTTTTCACGCACTTTATTTACATTCAACCGCCCTTTCTCGATTACTTCTTTCAACACTTTCTCCCACCTTGTAACTTTCAAACCTTTCATGTGCCTTCTTCCATACCTCCCTATCATTCTCAGATAGACCCAATCTCAGTCTCACTATCTTTTCAAAATTTAACATATATTTACACGGAGACATACCAATACCCTTATCGGTGGCGTTGTATACCCACAACACTTTCGCCCAACGATTTACATCCCAATCATCACATTCACTCATCATGCGTAATATCTCTGTCAACGTTCTCACCGTTACCTTCCGCCAATCCATTCTCACTGGGCATATCGGCAAGATAGAGTACACATGTTCTATGGCCCAATCACGCAACATTTGCTCAAACTCCCATCCAACAAATTCAGGCCCATTGTCACTCAACATTTGCATCGGCTTGCACACACACATTGGCAACATCACTTGACCCACCATTCTCGCTACAGTCTCACTCTTTTTGTTCCGAATTGCTACCGCATATGCAAACTTGCTCAAATGATCTACCATTACAACCATTCCCACATGTCCTCTAGCAGTCACAGGCAACGACACACAATCAATCACAACCATCTCAAACAACTCTTTCATCTGCAACAATATTCTGTCTACCTTGTACATACTCTACCTTAAAACTAAACTCATTCAAATCCTCTATCGTTCTCGCAATTCTAGCATTCACACTCTCCTTTTTAACCATATATACTAGCGGTTGAAGGTCCGTCCGTATCACAAAATCTACCCCATACAAAAATACTTTCAACGCTTTCACACAAAACCTTATTGCAGCCAATTCCTTTTCAATCACCGAATATTTCAACTCTGCCTTTCCAAACGCCTTGCTCACATACGCAATTACTCTCAATTGTTCTCCCCATTCGCCTTCTGCATTTGTACCAAGCATCCTCCCATACTATATTTACTTGCATCCGTATACAGTTCTAGTTTATTCGCATTCTCACTATAGTCCGGAAAGCCAACATCACGTCTCTTGCAGCCTCCTCTTTCAATCTCTCAACGTTTTGATCATTCGCTCATCCCATTTCAATCTTACACAATTTCTCTTCCCGTCCATTCAGTAAGTGGTTTCCGATCCTGAACAATCTTTTATAAACTTCCTTTCAAACTCAATTAAACCCAAAAATCCTTTCAACTCACGCACGGTCCGGGACGTGGAAATTTCCTTTTACCTTATTCACGAACTTATCACTCTTCCTTACACCTCTTCCACTCACAATATGCCCTAGGAATTCCACCTCCCCAGCCAACCAAGCACACTTTTCAAGTTTTACTTTTATTCCTACTTCTTCCAACCTTTCTAACACTCGTTCAAGCAGTTCCATATTCTCTTCTACAGTCTCACTTGCAATCAAAATGTCATCTATAAAAACAGTTACCTTCTTGCATGATCAAACCCAGCCAGAACCACATTTATTGCCCTTTGGAAGGCAGCAGGCGGTTAGCCAGTCCGAAACTCAATCTTCGGAACTGGTAGTGGCAGGAACCACTAGAAAAGGCCGTAATATGCCTGCTCCCCTCCTCCAGAGGCATCTGGTAATAGCCCCTTACCAGATCTAATTTTGTAAACACTTTCATTCCATTCATCTTGTATACACAATCAGACACCACATTCATCGGAATCGCTCTTTCACAGTTACTTCATTCACCTTCCGATAATCCACACACATTCGCAAACTTCCATCTGGCTTACGTACTGGTACAATGGGGCTATTCCAGGCGCTCATACTCCTTTCAATCACTCCCACCCTCTCAAGCTCCTCACACTGCTCCTCTATCTCACGATTGATAGACGGAGAAAAATGTCGGGACGCTGATATATGGGGTGTCATCTTCCAGAACTATTTTAAATTTGGAAGCTTGATCCCCAAAATCCTCGTCTCCACGACTCAATGCCCCCGCCTATCCCACAACATTCTCCTCAATCGTTCTCTTACGTTATCACTTACATTTTCATCTACCTTTACTCTTTCCTTCAACTCCTCATACATCCAATCATTAACTCCTTTCAAATCACCTGTCATCACCTGCCATACCTTCACGTACCTCTCATCATCCACATTCACCAACGTACGTAATATTCCCACGCAATCTCCCTCACATACATAGCCTTTCTCACTTCTTTCTCACTTTCACTCTCACTTTCGCTACTTCCACTCTGTCCTTTCATACCCTCTTCTGAATACAGAGTCCACTTCCGCACTTACATTCATCTTACTCATTACACTCTTCTTCCCCCTCTTTTTATCCACTTACCTCCATCCACCTCACTATCACTACAATTTTTACCCTCTCCCTTCTTTCCTGCCTTTCCCACTTCCTTGCCCTTCTTACCAGTTTCCTTTCCTTTTCCCTTCTTCCCTTTTTCTTCCCCTGAATTATCCTTACTTTCCCTCTGTTCCTTCCCTTGCTTTTCATTCCCCTTTTCCTTACCCTGCCTCTCATTCTCTCGTTTCTTACTTCCTATTTCCACATCACTTTCATCACTCACGCTTCCATTCACTTCTTCCTCCTTTTCTTTCTCTCTTGCCCATTCACGCGTTCCAGAGAACCTGCCTCCAACAGCCCCTTCTCCAAAAACACCCCTGAACATACCTTTCACCATTTCTTCCACACCTTTCATCATTCCTCCAACTTTTATCCATCCTCTCTTCTGACTCTTTCATCTCCCCTTTCATTTCTTCTTTTGCACTCCTTAGCATTACCCCCATCTCCTCCAACTGACCCCTCAACCACGTATTCTCCTCTCTCAACCTCACCAGTTCCTCTTCCATCCTTTCCTCCAGTCACACTACCAGCCACCAATCTCAATTGCAGCTGCAACACCAGCGGCCCCACGTTGGGCGCCAAATATAATGTGGCGGAATTTCAAACCACAAAAAACAGTACACAACACTCACCCTGATCCTCGGTTGCTGGAAGATGGAGTAAAGGCGCCCACGGTCGCCAACACAGCACACAAAAAAAAACACAAACCCAACCAAAACAGAAAAAACACTGTTTTAGACCAAAAAAACCACTGACTCAAAAACTGCCGAACATACAGCAACAAGAACAGCACACTAACAAGGAAATGCTAAATAAAAACAAATTTATTCATCCCTCTATAACACCTGAAGGACGACCCACCTCAGTCTGCAGAACAATATTCTGATGTGTAAACAAATTGAAGAGTATTTACCTCCTAGACTAGAATGGCCACTGAAGCAGAGGTGATACATTAATGCTGGCTATCTTGGCAATGAAATCCAAAGCAGACAGACAAACTGAAGACCAACCACTGGTATGCAGACAGAGCAAACAACTCACTCCTGCCTCTTTCAGAGTCAAAGGCCAGCAAAAACCTGTCTTCTTGAAGAAATGAAGCAAGGACACTTCTCAAAGTGGCTTGTAAGGAGCTCTGATGATGCTCTGGAGAATAAGTCCAATTTGGTGACTGAATTATCCTATTTTGGAAGCCCTTCTTGAACTGATAGAAGAGTCTTCTGAGGCCCCTAAATGCAGTTACTTCAATTGCCCTAGTTCAAGTACTTTAGAGAGGTTTGCTCTGTAATCTAAGATTAAGGACACCTACACCTCCCTCAGGAGGGGCAGATGAGCAAAATAGTATGCAATCAGAGGAATATAAGTAGTAAGTGCAATGATGTCGCTCTCACACCAATGAAAGTCTGCCCAACTGTGTATGGTGAAGGTTGAAGATCAGGGGCAGCAGGAATAAGAGATGACTTCATCTGCAACTTTTGAAAACCTCAATCTTTTTTGGCTACCACTGGCTCTGCCTGTCTCTCCTGCCACAACCTCCAGGATTTCAGGAGCCTGAGAAAACTTGAAAACTTTGCTTAAACATAACTGCAATAAGTGATTAACACCACAAAATTATTATTCAACTGCACAATACAACACTTCAAAAGGTCACAGCACGGAACCACTACACCATCAGCAAACACTACTACACACACAACTTGTAAGTATCATTTATTAATTTGCTCTCCAAAGAGGGAGGAAAAAAGAATTAGATTAAGTAATGATGAAATCAGAGGAAGGAAAAAGAATTATATGTGATGGTGAAAAAATCTGAAAAGAATGAAAAATAAATGAAAATGAGTGAAATTTTTCCAAACTGCCAATGAGTTGGGAAGAATTCTGCACTACACACAAAATTAAAATAGTTTCTATCCAACCATGGGTTGCAGGTGTGCATACCTGGTCAACTGCACAATGCTATTTACTTTCTGTATTGACAAATCTGGGAAGATTTCATATGCATGAGGACTTTATATGACTGACAGGTTTGATAAACATTTTACTTATAGTTTTCGGTCATCACATTTTATTTGCACAATATACTGATCACACCATGAGAAAACTAGTTACATACATCACATGCAAACAAAAGTCTTTTCATTTTTGTAATCTGAGATTATAATGGATTCTTTTCATATTTACTGCATATATACTATATGTTGAAGCTATTTCAATGCTAAAAATTACAAAAAACTAAATATTTTTCCAGTGAAAAATATGGATAAATTCAGATTTTTTTCTTTTGACAATCTTGGCAAGCCATATGAGAGCACCGATCTAAATTCTTTCAAAAGTGAATTTAATCTTGAATAAAATGGCACCTCAACTTATCAGATGCATTGTCAAGTCTGGCAAGGGGGAAAAAGTACTTTTAAGTAAACTGTGTGTAGTTATTTGTCTGGCAAGGGGGAAAAAGTACTTTTAAGTAAACTGTGTGTAGTTATTTTTCCTATGTTAAAAGTTCTAACTACAGTGTACAATACAACTATAATTTATAATGCTTCTCTTGATATACACTGTTAAATTTATGCTTAAACAGTAATTTTTAGAAGTGAAGTGTCACTCTTTTTCATATGGTTAAATAAAACGTGACAGCATGCATAAGTGTACTGTATCTCTATTTCAGAGCAGGTAATCACACAAATGCAAACCAACGTTATTTAGACATATAATAATAATACCTTACATGAATTTTCTTGAAAATGATTTTGTTCCATTGTGTGAGCACATGCTCTGAAATTCTAAGATCTGTAGTTAAAAGAAATGTAGCTGCACTGTGCATGTACTACAGAACAGGAATTCCTTAATCAAATCAATAGAACCACTTCCTTACATGATTTTTGGTTCCATTGTGTGCACCTGAACTCAAAAATCTAAGATTTGTGGTTAAATACAATTTATGGTTTAAAGAAGTGAAATTGCCCCAGTCTCACACCACCAATCACGTAAGTTTGAAACGTCACAATTTACTCCAAAAATTACTGATGGCATTTGGTGACAATAACTTGGACTAAATGTTTCCAGTCACCATGCCCGCTGGGGCCTTAATACACTTCAATCATCATCTCATAGGTAAGATTACAAGAAATTTACTGTACATATAATTTGGTTTGTTACTTTCCTTGGCATTTACTATTGTTTACATTATTTTTGTCTTCAAGTTAAGATTTTTTGTTATACACAATATCAGTCAGTGGGGTGCGTTTTTTGAAAATGATCACCTTCATTAACCCTTAAACGCCGAGCCTCTATTTACAAAAGTGTCTGCCGTATGCCGGCGGGGTTCGGGAGTTAGCGCTGAAGCGGAAAAAAAGTTTTTTCAAAAAATCACAGCACGCTTAGTTTTTAAGATTAAGAGTTCATTTACGGCTCCCTTTTTTGTCATTGCCTGAAGTTTAGTATGCAACCATTAGAAATGAAAAAAATATCATTATCATATATAAATATTGGAATATATGACAGCGCAGAAAAAAATTTTCATATATAATTGTATACAAATCGTGCTGTGAGCAAAACGGTTAAAGCTAATGAGTTATTTTTTTTCGTTGTATTGTACACTAAATTGCAATGATTTTGGTATATAACAAATTGTAAAACAATCAAAGCAACACAGAGAAAATATTATCACAAAATGATGCATGAATTTGTAACGCGCAGATGTAAAAAAATTTTTTTTTAAATTCACCATAAATCGAAATATTGTGCTAGAGACTTCCCGTTTGTTGCAAAATGAAGGTAATTGATTGAATATTACTAGACTGTAAGTGTTTTAGCTTACAATTGCAGTTTTCGACCATTTCGGTCGAGTTAAAGTTGACCTAAGGTCGAATTTTTTCTATTTATCGTGATTTATATGAAAATATTTCAAAACCGATAAAAGCTACAACCATGAGTTATTTTTTGTTGTATTCTACATGAAACTGTGAACATTTTCATATATAAAACTTTATGTAACGGCTATTAGAAAAACGGTGCAAACATTACGACAAAGTGACGAAAGAATTTCTGAGATTTTTGGCCGAGTTACCACGGACATAAGGAAAAAGTTTTTTCAAAAATTCACCATAAATTGAAATATTGTGCTACAGACTTCCAATTTGCTGCAAAATGAAGGTAAATGATTGAATATTACTAGAATGTAAGAGTTTTAGCTTACAATTGCGTTTTTCGACCATTTCGGTCGAGTCAAAGTTGACCGAAAGCAGAATTTTTTCTATTTATTGTGATTTATATGAAAATATTTCAAAACTGATAAAAGCTACAACCATGAGTTATTTTTTGTTGTATTCTACATGAAATTGTGCACATTTTCATATAAAAAACTTTATGTAACGACTAATATAAAATGGTGCAAACATTACGACAAAGTGACTAAAAAATTTCTAAGATTTTCGGCCGAGTTACTGCGCGCAGACGTAAGGAAAGTTTTTTTTTAAAAATTCACCATAAATCAAAATATTGTGCTAGAGACTTCCAATTTGCTGCAAAATGAAGGTAAATGATTGAATATTACTAGAATGTAAGAGTTTTAGCTTGCAATTGCATTTTTCAACCATTTCGGTCGAGTTAAAGTTGACTGAAGGTTGAAATTTTGGCACTTATCGTGATTTATATGAAAAAATTTCCAAACTGATAAAAGCTACAACCATGGGTTGTTTTTTGTTGTATTTTACATGAAATTGCGCACATTTTCATATATAAAGCTTTATGTAACGGCTAATATAAAACGGTGCAAAAATTACGACAAAGTGATGAAAGAATTTCTGAAATTTTTGGCAGAGTTACCGCGCGGACATAAAGAAAAAGTTTTTTTTTTTAAATTCACCATAAATCGAAATATTGTGCTAGAGACTTCCAATTTGTTGCAAAATGAAGGTAAATGATTGAATATTACTCTAATGTAAGAGTTTTAGCTTACAATTGCATTTTTCGACCATTTTGGTCGCATCAAAGTTGACCAAAGGTTGAAATTTTTTGTAGTTGACGTACAGTACGTCCACTCGTCACCCCACAGACAATTTTAGTTGACGTACGGTATGTCCAGTCGGCGTTTAAGGGTTAAGAAACACCACACACGAGGTGGTGAACTCTCTCTATTTCAGGTACAGTATTTTACAAAAGTGTCATATTACATATATATATACTTTCCAGCCTATATCGGTGCAAGTCTATACATACACAAGAATCACATTACAAAACTCTTTCTCGCCCCCCTTACAGCATTTTTTTATTAAAATTTCAATGAAGAATACTACTTGTACTTAATACAGTAATGTAATTACATATATATAAAATTTTATGTGTGTATGTACAAGCATACAAGTACTCATTGAATAAGATTACACAATGCGCTCTCTCTCTCCCCCTCTCTGGGTTATATAAAAAAAATAATTTTTTTATACAGCAAGAAAGGTTAGCAATCACCACATTCCCTATAAAAAAAAACTGAAAGGTGGGCAAACGCACAGTAAGTGCGCAATATACCTTAACATAATGCATATGTTAGTGGTGGGTGCTACCATATTTTTTTGAAATCGTGATTACTGATTAATTTTGAGAAAGTAATTGATTACTCAACATATTTGAATTTTGCATGTTTTACAATTGAAAACTCTACTTACCTTACTGCACAGCCTTTCTGAGTATTACTGATTCTTACTCTTCATGACCCATTATTAGTTAGAAAAATGTTAAGCAGAAGCCCACTTGTGGCTGCAAGGAAATTTAAAAAGGCATGTTTGTACAGCATTTATAAGATTTTGTAACAAATTTTGTTCTGGGTAAAAGAAAGCAAGGCATGACCATCTTATTTCAATTAATGTTTTCTTTCATCTTTCTTTCCCAAAGAACAATTTTCTGTTAAGTCAAAAGTAAAAAACAAATTGTGTAGTAATTGTTCACCTAAGTGATTTCAGTAAAAGAAATCCATTACGATATTTTCTTTGGTTAGTAATCCATTACTCCCACCACTAACATACGAATACATATACAACTGCAAATTGAAAAATTTATTTAACAAGAAATGACTATGTTTGGCACAATACTGTACTGTGAGAGAGAGAGAGAGAGAGAGAGAGAGAGAGAGAGAGAGAGAGAGAGAGAGAGAGAGAGAGAGAGAGAGAGGTGTACTTTTTTTATATAATGTAGTATGATTTTTCTATATTTTACCTATCTTGCAAGCATACCGGCTAAGTAGGTAGCACTACCGCAATTGCCCACATATGTGTTAGTCTAAGCTATACAGTACTGTATTGTATGCATATTTAGAAGTATTCCAATACATGTTACAGACATAGGCCTATCCCTGAAACTGAATGAATAAAGTTTTAAATTGAATGAAAATGACAAAATATTGCTATGGATTATTAATTAATTTATACTGAACTTATGAACACTATAAGCAAAGAGAGCTGCTCCAAGGTACTGTATTGTGTCAGCTATAAACCACAATCTTTGTTACTTAACTGATTTGCTACTTACTGGGAGAGGCAGACCCCCACCCAACAATCCATAAGTTGAGGTGCCACTGTATAGTAACTTTCGTCTCTCTAATCCAATTATTAAGAAATTATGAAGGCTGATGACCAACAAGAAAACAATCTAGTTTTTTTACTTTATAATGAGAAATAAAGATGTTTAAGTACCTTTGTATCACCCTTGGGGAAAACTTCTCTCAGACCAACTCGATCTTCTTGAAGTTGCTGCCATTCTGCTTCCAGAGTACTAATAGCTTCAGGAGAGCCGATCAACTCGCGTACAACATCTTCATTGAACAAACGTCTCAAATACCTTTCATTTGTAACATCAAATCTATATCTATCTTCAAACCGACGATTAGACAACTTGACAGTTGGCATCTTCTGGAACTCTACATATTCTCCTGCTAAGCCATCCTCGCCATATCTGAGCTGAATCACTTGACTAACACTGTTCCTAACCGTCCCATCATAGTTTACCATTACACTCTCCATAGCTTTGATAAGTCGACGCTGAATGTAGCCAGTTTCAGCAGTTTTTACAGCAGTATCAATCAAACCCTCACGACCACCCATGGCATGAAAATAAAACTCTGATGGGGTCAGTCCTGCAAGATATGAATTTTCCACGAAACCTCTGGACTCTGGACCGTAATCATCCTTAATGAAATGAGGCAAAGTTCTCTTCCGGAAGCCAAAAGGAATTCTTTTACCTTCTACATTCTGCTGACCCACACAAGCAATAACCTGAGAAATGTTAATATTGGATCCTTTTGAACCAGACACTACCATAGCCTTTAGATTGTTATATTCTGTCAGTGACTTCTTAGCAGAACCACCAGTTTTGTCTCGAGCATCATTCAGAATACGATTTACTTGATTCTCAAAAGTTTGTCTCAATGTGTTACCTGGTGTAGGCTCAAGTTCATCGTTGTGAGCTTTATGAATAACCTCTATTACATCCTCCTTAGCTTTCCGGATAGTGTCCTGAATGACTCTGTATGTGGCAGGATCTGAAATGGTATCACCAATACCTATGCTCATACCTTCAAGCAACAGCCAATTGTTTACCACAGTTTGAATGTTACCATAAAATCTACCAGCAATTTCATGACCTAATTCCATCCAAGCAACGTGCAACATAGACCCAGAAGAAGCTCCTAAAGTCTTCTTGCAGAGAATTCCAGTGACCAGTTCTCCATGTTCCACCAACACCTGCAAAGGTAAATATATTACTGGTTAACATTCCTCACAGTTTACGGTACTGGCAGCAATAAAGCATACACTGGATGAATCAAAAGAAAGCTTCCAACATAAACTCTTGAATCAAAAGAAAGCTTCCAACATAAACTCTATCATGTTGCATAAACCATTTCAACCCATAAAAATTTATAGTCACTAACATATTTGCGTAAAACATAATACAGGCAGTCCCCAGTTATCGGTGGGGTTCCGTTTCTGAGGGTGTGATGATAACCGAAAATCACCGCTATCCGAAAATCACCGCTAACCGAAAATCGGCGATTTCGGTGCTTTTTGGGGGGTTAACAGCGCTGAAAAGTGCCGATTTTCGGTTATCGGCGCCTCTGTTAGGCATGGATCGGCGCCAATACCCAATTATTGGCACTGATAAGTGGAAATCAGCAATTTTTGGCGCCGAAAATTGCCGATTTTCGTCACTAGACAAGCACCATAAAACTGGATCGTTGTTAACCGGGGACTGCCTGTACATAGAAGTCATTACCATAATGCATACATCTTGCTCACTCTGTTTAGGGTCAATAATATACTAGGCAGTCCCTGTTTACCTGTGGCATCGGTTAATGGCGCTTGGCTAGTGATGCTGGTTTATCAGCGTCAGTCAGTAAGCGGTTTATCGGCATCAGTAAGCAGTTTATCGGCGCCGATACCCGATTATCGGCGCTGATAACTGGTTATCAGTGCTGATATCCAGTTAGTGACACCATGAAGTGGTTCATCAGCACTATTATCGCCAGTTTTCGGTTAGTGGCTATTTTCTGTTGCCGGCGCTCAGCAGGAATGGAACCCCCGCCATTAACTGGGGACTGCCTGTACTGTAAAGGTTCCATGTTTATGGTACAAAACCAACAATGTATTTATATAAATTCAGGACTTATGATTTAAATTTCCCTACTTAGTCTAAATGTCGCTATTAATATTGTACATTAAACATTCCAGTGTGCCTGGTGTTAAATGCTTATCAACTGAAAATATAAACTCTGTAATTTTTAAATTACATGCAGTTCCCGGCTAACGGCGGGCTCGGTTATCGGTGATCCAGTTTTATGGGGCTTGTCTAGCGATGAAAATCAGCAGTTTTCGGCACAGATACATACATAACAGAGGTGCCGATAACCAAAAATTGGCACTTTTCGGTGCCGATAAGCCCCGATTTTCACTTATCACCACACCCTCTGAAAGGAACCCCCGCTGATAACCGGGGACTGCCTGTACTTCCCAGCTTCACAAAAAAAATTAACGAACTTTCCTTTTCAGAAATACTTTATGCACTTCACAGGACATTATTACAAGAAAACATAAATTACAAGAAAGCATAAATTTTCATAATAAAATTTATTACTTGGATACTTACCTACTGTTAAAGATAGCTTATATCTCTGCACTGATTGGCAAGTCGGCATTCAAACGAAAGGTCAAATGGCTAATCCCAGATAACTGTTCTCCAACAGGTGTGTTTCCAATGTTTTAGCTCATCAGAAATTTCCTTGACAATTGCCCTAACAGGACGGAGAAGTGTTGCCTCTTCTTCCTCCACCAACTTACAGTTCTCGGAAAAACTTAGCCTCGACATCATTCTCAGGGTTCTGAGTGTTTGCTACAAACTCTGGGACAAGAGAACAAGAGGCCCCCCCCTCCCAGGTGCTTAATGTGATAAAACAAATCATGCAGTTCCCCTCCCTCTTCACCAAAGATAAAGCTAAGGGAAAACATTCTTCACAGTCACAAAAACAAGACAGCAGTTCATAGGAAGCACCAAAAGGCTATGTAACACCACTGAAACATCCTGTTCCCGTAGCAAGAGCCCAGGAAGGGGAAGGGGAGGGGGAGGGGGAAGGGGGAAGAGAGGTGTAACTGGCAACCCTGAGGAGAAGGGAGAATGCTGCTCTCAGAGACCACTTCCCTTACTACCCCTTTTGGGCTGACCAGAGAAAGGGGGATGAAAGGGCTGGGAAGGTCTGCCCCCCTACTTTCCTAACAGAGGAAAAAGACTGTTGTCCTATCTAGGCTTCTGAAGCTCGGTCTACTTCTGCAAACCAGACATGGAGGGTTTTGCCCAGTGGCGTTGCTATGGGGGGGAGGGGGGGCAGTCAGATGCTTGGCCCCACTGGCCACCACAGTTGAAATTCCCTTTGTAGCTAAACTTGAACACTTTGGTGGTCAAAAGCAGAATTACAGTTATAGGTTTTCAACACAAATGACATGTTTGTTCATGATATTTTGATCCAACTTAATGTTATCAACTTTTGTAGGAGTATGAAGTGATTGAAACTATAGTTACAGTTCTGAATAACTGCAATGCAATTTGCTATTGTTGCTTAGAGTTAATTTCCAAGGAGAGGAGATAAAGAGGGAATGGGAAAGGTTGAAATTTTGAAGAGATTTTGGAGGGTCATAAGTCTTTTGTGTTATTGATGATATGCACTATTTTGATATATTTACGTGACAAGGATATCACTATACAATAGTTGAAAATTAAAGCTTGATAATGGAAATTCGGCTAGTGTTGAATATAAGGTTGAGGAAATTTACATCACAGTATCTGATACATTTGCATATAGTGATTTACATCACAGTATCTGATACACTTGCATATAGTAGAGTTGAAAATTAATCGAAAATTGAGCTCTACCATTACAAATACAGGTTTACTAATATTATTATTTTCCTTCATTCACATGTATATATACATTTGAGAACAGTATATTTTACTAATTACAGAACTGGTACATAGTTTTTTGTAAATTTTCTTTAGCCCCCAACAAACATCTTGGCCCCACCTAGGCAGCCCCCATGTGGAATGCCAGCTACACCACTGGTTTTGCCAGACCTGAAGGTTTAGTGGCAGGCACCATATCTCCCTGAGGGGGTTTAAAAGTTGTTGTGCAGGTGAACAGGGAGTCCCAAGAGTTCTCCCATCAAAGTTCAAATGCTAAATACCTTTCCTGGGGTAAAGTAGAGAGGCCACTTCAACACCGAATTATTCCACACTGAGGGGCTGCTCTTGTGAGACACCAGGCAAGAAAGTAGAGAACACAACCTCTCCTTTTCAGGACCAGGTTTGCCCACTGGTTGGTTACTTTGTGTGCCAGGTGAGTAAGAGCTCTACCACCTGACATCAGCAACCTCCTAACCATAATTCTATGATCCAAAGACAGAATAGCTGTAACGACGTAGTCCGTGAGGGCACAATCCACAGGCCTAAACCAGGACACTGCTCGTACCAAAGCCAACATTATGGGTAAGGTATAGCTAAAAGGAATAATGAACTTCAGGTACTCATTCTAAATTCAATGATCAAACATATGAGGTAGAAGTAGTGTTTTCTTGCTGTGGTGGCCATACAAGGAAAGGAATGGTAATCAATACCATTTTAACTACCTTGAATACAAACATTCAATGGCTATTTGAGCTTCTTTGCTGATACAATGGCTTCAAGTAAGAGCCATACAACATCCAAACAGAAACCCTCAAACTAATGCAATCACACAGTTTGTATTTGATAAGGCAGATGTATATATCTGGACTATTGACGGTTTCAACACTTTTCAATACGGGAAGGATTTAGTGTGTTACTCCTTTAACGAAAGATCAAATTGCAAAAGATCCCTTCTGCATCCACTGTTGGCCAATTCAGTTATTATAAAAACCTATGAAATAGAAATCTTCAAAGCCAACCCTTTCTCCACCTGATGTTATTTCATCCTTTTGAGATACTCTGCCCTGATTACTTCTGCTTTTCTAGGATTTCTCATGAGCCCATTCTCTATGTGAAGAACTCTTATTAAGCAACCCCTTATAAATCTTTTGGTTTTGCTGATTAAAACAGCCCTTTGTCTTTTAAGCCTTTCAGTCTCCTGTCAATACACCAATCTAAACCTTTTCCATCTCTAACCACTTTTTTTTTTTTTTTTTTTTATAAAATCCATGAGATGGGCAACCAGTAAAGGTGATAAGTTTAACATTCCCCTGTAGTAGCCCATTTTAAAGCAAATTCACTACGCAAAAATCCACGAGCATTAACTTTGCCCCTACTCTGTAAAATAGATCTTCCATTAGTTTTATGTATTAACAAGAATATCACAGTGAAACACGACCTTCCCTAACGTAAGTCTGTGGATACTGTCAAATGCCTTCTTGAAATTAACATAGGCCATCAGAAGGGAATTTTTCAATTTCATACACTGGTGCATAATACACCTTAACAAACAAAAACACCTGATCTGTGCATATGTGTATAGTATTAACATGCTATTTAATTAACAGGACACCTGTTTTTACTTAGAAATTTTACTTACAACTCCCCTGTAACATAAAGGAAGCTTGTACTTAGCCTTTTTTCTTTTGCAATAGATTTTATATATAAAAAAAAAATGGGCAGGGATCATAGAAGACTATGGCAGACTCGGGTTGACAAAAAGTGCAGACCAGCTTACAGATGTTTTGTATTAAAACTTCTTTGCTTACTATTATCTTTTTTGTTTACATTACACCACTGTAGTATTTGTTTAATAGTTTAGTCTACACGAGTACCACAACAGTTATCTGAGGTGAGAAATTCTGCTTTTTAATGTGCAATATTTATGGTTATTATACAAACTTATCATAGGCTTATTGCAGGGTTAGGCTAAGGTTTGGGTAGGCTAGGGACAGAACTTGCAAAGTTCCACTTTATGAGTTGCATTCCAATTTGGCAAGTTTACTCTATAAACAATCAGATTTCAGAGAAAAATAGAAAAACTGCCAAATATTGAGTTCACCCATCTTTTAGTGCGGTGATTTCACAAAATCAAAATAATAATGTTTACTTTAGTTTTAAAAAAATCAATCTGGTTTAAATATTTTTAAAATTCTATGCTTTCACTTCAAAGTAAAAAATTGTGAAATCAATCTTCACTGCAAGCTATAAACTAGTTTGTAGCCTGGGTGAATTGATATTATTAGTGAATGGCTGGGCTACAAAGCATAAAACTACTTGACATTTACCATAGGAAATAAACTTGTCTTTATACCTTTGTGTCTCCAGGAGATATCCATTTGTAAGGTCCATCATCTTCATCATCTGGATGTGTGGAATGTGTCTTGACCAGGTTAAGGTTTCCAGGAATGATGAGAGAAAAGAGCTGTTTTCCAGTCCACAAAGGTTTGGGCTTCAAAATAGCTGGCTGAGGCATGCGACCTTCCCAAATAGGCAAGAACATCAGCAAGTTCATCATTTCAGCCTAAAATAAAAAAAAAAAAAGGCTGAAAACATTGGGGAAGTCCCAAATACGTAGACGCAAACATTCTTCTTTTCAACCCACACATTGCTATATAATAATTTTAAATAACTGGAAACTCACTTTAACTTTCAATTATTGTGATTGCCTTTCTCACTCGAAAAAGCCTACATTAAGCCCGTAACACATTTTCATTGCTAAACATATACAAGAAATTAATTTTACCCTTTACTGATAAATAGATGCTCCTACAGATAAAGTTACATTGAACCTTGAATGACACAGTGTCAAGAGTACTAAGGGCCTTTTGCTGCATCTCTTCATTCCCTAGCTGTACTGCTTTCTGTCTTCTGTATTCATTCATTCCTTCTGATTTCTTCTTTGTATTGCCTCGAAGGTTTTAAATGGTTTTATACATTACATTATTATACTTCAACTAGTGTTTTTATGTGATTCTGCACTTTTTTCATTCACATTTATATTCATATGGTTTATCAATATTTGCTGCTCAAAGACATAAGTTACATAAACTGATGTACAGTACTGTACATTGATTTTTATTATCCTATTAAGCAAAAACTTCTGATTTACTAATTTTTAATAAAAATTGCCATAAGGCTGAAAATGTGGGAAAATGAAATATAAAACTGGAGGTACTGCTGTACACAGGCTTCAACAGTTGAAAGAAAAGATGTTACAGAACTCTAAACAAGCCTAACCCCTTGTCAAACTGCAACATTTCTTTATTCTGGGTAGCTCATATTGTATAAGATGTGTATGGTCCATCTCAAGTCTACACTGCTTTTTGTGTTTTTTTTCATCCATTTCTTTACAATGTGCTTATTCATGTGCATATTTTCTTGAAAGTTTTATATATTCTCTTCTCTGTCTTAATGGGTTAAGGGTTTGGCAGGGTTTACCTTTCTGCACCTTTGCTCTGGTCAGTGTCGCTGATGTTGCCAATATGTCCCTTCAAGTATGAACTACTTCTCTTTAGGTATTAACTGCCACTGTCCTTACCAGTATGAACTGAACTGTTTTCATTTTTGTATTCATATTTAGTTTATTTTATACCTTGACTTGGATGAAGAACTTTTGTCTGTGCTCACCCCTTAACTGAGATTTTCATTATGTCTCCATTTTCAGCAATGTCTAATATCTCGAGTTTTTTTGCATTTTATACTTGACACATTCTTTGTTTATTTATGATACTGAACTGAAGCTTAAGCATGAATTTCAGTGGATATTCTTTTTATAGTAAGTTACATAGCACAATGATTTCATCTTTAGATTCCTTTGTATTTTTCTTTTCATTTTTTTGCCTATGGGAATTTATGCTTTTTATTGTTACAACTCCTTCTCCTTCCTTGCTAACCTTTGAGGAAGAATGTTATTTACACCTACTGAAATATACGGCTGGGCTTCCAAGGAATATTTTTTTGCAAATCCACAACCGTTACTGACGGCCAGATTGCAAGGAAATGTTCATTTATGGGGATTTTGCAAACATATTGTCAATTAATTGGCAACAGAGTGCATTTTACCCAATTTGCTATTTTCATTTCTTGAGTTATGCCAATTATAGTTTTTCATTATCATTGTTCACCTCCCCTCTCCATGTGCTTTACTTTAAAGAAAAATGAATTTTTGTTCTTCCATGGTAATAGCGGAAAAATACTTATAGGCCTCGTTTGCGAAAAATTTTAAATTACGCGCCTTGAGGGATGCTGGGAGTTCATGGATCACGCTGTTGTTTTGTTTACAAGCATGACCCAGCTGCGCATGTGCGAATTTCTTTCTTATCCCAAAAGAAAGCATCAGCTAACTCTGCTGAAAATCTCAGAAATTCTTTAATCACTTTGTCGTAATTTTTGCACCATTTTCTATTAGCCTTTACATAAAGTTTTATATATGAAAATGTGCGCAATTTCATGTAGAATACAACAAAAAATAATTCATGGTTATAGCTTTTATTAGTTTTGAAATATTTTCATATAAATCACGGTAAGTGCCAAAATTTCAACCTTCGGTCAACTTTGACTCAACTGAAATGGTAGAAAAATGCAATTGTAAGCTAAAACTCTTACATTCTATTAATATTCAATAATTTACCTTCATTTTGCAACAAACAGGAAGTCTCCAGCATGATATTTCGATTTATGGTGAATATTTGAAAAAAACTTTTTTTTATGTCCGCCCGTTACGAATTCATGCATCATTTTGTGATAATATTTTCTCTGTGTTGCTTTGATTGTTTTACAATTTGTTATATACCAAAATCATCGCAATTTAGTGTACAATACAACAACAAAAAAATAGCTCATTAGCTTTAACTGTTTTGCTCACAGCGCAATTTGTATACAATTATAAATGAAATTTTTTTTCTGCGCTGCCATATATTCCAATATTTATATATGATGATATTTTTTTTCATTTCTGATGGTTGCATACTAAACTTCAGGCAATGAGAAAAAAAGGAGCCAAAAATGAACTCTTAATCTTAAAAACTAAGCGTGCTGTGATTTTTTGAAAAAACTTTCTTTCCGCTTCGGCGTTAACTCCCAAACCCCGCCGGCATACGGCAGACACTTTTGTAAGTAGAGGCTCAGAGTTTAAGGGTTAAGTTCATGTCATGATCAATATTAAGTTCAAGTCACAATCAATATTATGTTCAAGCCATGATCATGAGAAGTTCAAGTCATGAGCAAGTCAGTCAGTTACAAGTTCATCAACTGATTCTACATCATTACTTTTGCATTCATTTAGTAAATATAACGCTTATCTTTACAAATATACATTAGTTTTTCATATACAAGGAGCACTTCATTGAGGATTGTACTTTACAGTATCTGTAAATTAAGAGATATTTGTTAACTATGAACTACAGTAATTTAAGTTGAAAATTCTTTCTTCATGAAAGGAAATTTTTGTATGGACAAAACTTTGAAAATGAACAAGGCCTATGAATAAAATTATGATAATTTTCATGATAAAATTAATTATTTGGATGTCTTAAATTCTTTAACTCTGTTAAAGTTAGCTTACATCTTCGCGCCATCAGGTACGACTGGCATTTTAAAAAATCAAATTACACTTGGCTAACCTGTTAGGACTGTCTGTAGTCATCTGTTTTCCTACCAGGTGGTACTGGAATGCAAACAAAGTCACAATTCTTCATGACCGCCCACTAAGATGTGGGGAGGCTGGGTGGGTTTCCACTTTAACAGTAAGTAAGTATCCAAATAATTAATTTTATCACGAAAATCAACATTATTTGGAATGAATCTTACCTACTTTTAAAGTCTGCTGATTACTACATTGAATGAGGATGGTGGGTTAGTGCAGCCTGGGAAACAACACTGAGCAGCTCAAAGCAAATTAAAAGCTTTTTAATGGGGAGAAAAAGCTTCTCAACATTCCTCCCTGTTGTGTGATCCTTACTGACATGTACTGTAGCCAGAGGTTGGAACCACAACAGGGTGTAAGGCCCTCATAGCGAGAATTGTCAGAGGACCCTTACAGGAATAAAAGGACTCTACCCTGTAGAGTACTAAAGACACTAACACCTTCATATATGAAGGTATGCTCTTACACACCAGTGTACCTTCATGCTTCCAAAGTTCAAAACAGGATTTGCTAACAACTAACGATATGATAGAAAGCAAGGTTACCATTACATTTGGTTCAGGAGCAAGCGTCCCCATCACAACGAAAGGACTAAGGGCTTTATACCTCCTATACAAAACACAATTGACAGCACTACATTGTGTTAGGAGTCAAGCTATTAAACACTAAATAGTTTCCTAACTTGCTCTTACAACTGTTCACCCATTTCCAAAGGCTCTACTTCCATGATGATGCACCTTACCATAATCCATGTTAACTTCTTAATCATTTTAACAGGAGCTGAGGTAGAAGTAAACTACAGGGCATCAGTTCACAGATTTATCTTTCTTTGGTAAAAGGAAAATGGAACCACTCGAGCTATGCATCACTTAAAAACTTAGGAGAATCAACCACAAACACGGCTGAAATTCCTAAAAGTCTAAACGGGAAGAGGTGACCACACCAGAACATCAGCAATGATGACACTGAATGCCAGGAGACAGAGCTGGAAGGAGTGAATGGAAATCTGGGTGGAGAAGGAGAGGATTTTATATGACGTCATCACGTAACAAGAGGTGATTACCAAGAAGTGAGTGATGTTCTGACAACTGGCAAATTCCCTCTAGAGAAGGAAGCAGCTGAAGAGGAAAAGCCGCTATTACGAATAATTTTTACACGATGACGGATACGAGACGATACAGGGGAAAACTAAGAAAGAAGGGGGGAGGGATATCGTTCACACGGAGACGATATCGGGAGAGCAAATGAAAACAGAACTAGTGTGCAACTCGGAACTACTGGGGCAAACGTAATAAGCCTGTAACTCTACATTACTCTACAGTTTACACCCATCTTATATCACATTCGCTAAACGGGGTGACACATGAACTAGCGAAAGCAGGAGCCAACAACCAAACAACTGATCTGGAGAGACGGTTGAGAAAGGTGATGAAGGGGACAGACCTCGTTTCCCTGTCAGAGAAGACCATCAGATGAAGGGCAGTCCAGGGAAAGGGCTACAGAGAGATGACAAGGCTCCAACACCTTTCTTTTATATGTACATGACTATGAAAAAAGAACATATCTCACTCATATTTTTCTCCTGAACCACATAGGGAGCAAAAGGAAAGGAGAGAGAGAGAAGAATTAACCTAGGCTATCTGGTAGGCTAATGGAGGAGAAGGAGAAGCAACACAGGAAGACAAATGGAAAAGACTGAGTAGGCTCCTGGTGTGCCTTAATGAATTGTCTACGTAAGCTATCTCCCCAAAGCTGCATGACAACCTTTACTATAAAGAGGGATTAAAGGAAATAAAAACATGTTTACAGTACTGAAGCCATGAGGATTATTTCCAAAAAAAGTAAAAGCTAGGAATCAACTGTGTGTGCATGACTAGCTATCTTGGACATAGGAGGGTTTTGTCTACTAACAACAAAGAAAATATAAAACCTCCTCCTCTTGAAGGTTTATGTCTGTCCAGATAAACCCTTAGTAGTTCTAACTGGACATAAGACAGCCGTTTCTTCGTTGCCCACCTACAAACCCTTAGTAGTTCTAACTGGACATAAGACAGCCATTTCTTCATTGCCTACCTACAAAGTTGAATTAGGCATTGTCACAAATCTGAGAAGGGCTGACAGTTCTATATCTTTCCTCTACGAAAAGAAAGAAAAGAGAGCGGATGTCAACTAGAACAAAGCCCAAGAACAAGAGAGGGCTTGAAGTTCAGACATAAAGATAGCCACTTCTTCAATGTCTATCAAAGCAGGTAAATTAGGAACTGTCACAAAACTGGGAAGGGCTTCACTACTATATCTTTTCTTTATGCAAAGAAAGAGAAGAGAAGTTGTCCTAGAACAAACCCCACATACAAGAGAGGGCTTGAAACGCAGTACTCTCTGTCGCAGCAAGAGCTAAAAGAAAAGTGTCCTCAAAGTCTCAAGTGATGCCTTATCAAAAGGCTCAACCGAGGTTGAAGGTCTGAAGGACTACGACTAAATTTCATCATAAACCATGATAGGAAGATGAAATTTCTGCACAAAAGATTGAAAAACTCTTCAAACTTTAAATCGTGAGCAAAATTCCAGCCAGCAAAAGGTAGGACTGAAAGCACTTGTTCTAAGCACTATGTAAAGTGGTATCCTTGATCACTGTGACAGAAAGCTGCTTAGTGTACCTGAGATACTGGTAGAACTTCAAACAGGATCTCTTGTGGAATGGGTGCCAGATATCACTCTGGACTAGCACCAAGATCAAAAAACTAACCCCTCATATTGATTCACAAATCTAACAAAGGAGGGCCTTCTAGATTTAAGGATTGCTTCCTTGGTCATTCTAGAAAAGCCCTAACCTCGTAACTGACATATGACAATCTCCACGAGGGTAGATGAAGCATGTGGGTGCTAGAAGGAATCTACTTAAAAGACTGTCTAAAAAAATCTTTCCTGAACATAAGATGACGAAACATCTACCGTCAGGAAAGAAAGTTAGGGGAACCAACCCTTTGGGGCCATGAATGAGCTATGAAAATCATCGTGATCTGCTAAGCTTACAGCTTGAGTACTTCCTCAAACTGCAAACAGAGAAAAAGCATAAGGTCTAGAATAGACCAAACTTGAAGGAAGGCAACAACTGACATCAACTGCCCTTGCCTGAGGATCCTGGCATAAAGGGCAGTAAACTAGTAGAGTAGTGCTTAGGGCAGTCGAGATCAGAAGGGTGTTTGGGTCTCCCCAAAAGTTCCAAAACTTTTGGCAACCAGTGAGTTGGTCTTCAGTAACAGTTTTTTTTTTTAAACAAAATATTGCAGGAATCTGTCCAAAAGAAAAGGAAGTTTCTCTACTGCTCTGAAGAATGCTCTTGAACTGCGTCCCCTTGTCATCTTAAGTAAGAATCAAGACTTGCATAAGACCATCTTAAAGTGCCAGGAGCTATAGAGAGTTTGCCTTCCAGCTCCCCGACATCGAAAGTTTCTCAGAATGGCCCTCTAGATAAGCAACTGACTCAGTCAGAAAAGCACAGTTTAGTCAACATAGAAAAAAAAAACCCTTCCTGAGGTTAGACATAAAACAGTTCTTCACCATCAAGGCCATCATAAAAACCCATTTGGTGAGAATGAACCAGCTGTCCAAACATGAGAGAACACAAGAAAACTTTACTTCAACTGAAGATGTACCAGGAAGTGGAAGTATGTGTCCTACATGTTGACAGGAATTATCTTTTGCCCTTCCAAAAGACTGCCAGGAGCAAACTGAAAGACCCATTGAAAAGGGAGGCATATGAATAAACTTGTCGAGGCAGGAAAAGCCCATGGCTCAAAGCAGGCTGTCCAATTTATCTTTCCAAACTGTGGGAAATTCTACATGGAACTGATATGCAAAAAAGGCTGTAGAACCTAATATCCTGATCTGAGGCATTTTAGGTGATAGCCTTAAACATTTAGGGGTGAAGGACACGATGATGATCCACTGTCAAATACGGCAACTAATGGCTGAGCAGGGTTAACTTAAAATAATTATACACAATTGTTTCTGAAACTTTACAACTGAGTTGAGAAAAGGAAAAAGACATTCCACCAATTAGCCTAAGAGTAGGGCTATCAAGGAGAGGACACAAGGCTGGCGCATCATCAAGAAACTCTGCCTCTACAGGGTTTATATTTAACTACTGTATTATCAGTATTATTAAATGTACTAAATGGTGATGGAGGCATAAAATGTAATATGTTATAGATTGATATATCTACCCCTACATCCTAAAAGTTGGCCACAAAGCCATTAGGCCTGTATTTATTTTGGGTATGATAGCCTAACCTATGGGATAGCCTATTGTATTGTGGCCTACATTGGTTATTTAACCTGTATGCCTTATAAAATATAGCCTACAAAAAGGGGGGAATGTAGACAGAGCTGACAAAACAGTGACACCACACAATAACATATATCTACACAGCCCAGTAATTTACCAAATGCCTGCAAAACCTTACAAATGTATATAACATACATTACTCTTGCAGCAATTGAGCTATAGCGATATGAACAAAATATCGCAACATAAAGTCGCTTCACAATTAGGCTAAGTACCTGACGTACCAGAGGCAACTTAGGCTATATTGTATGTACAGTAAATCCTAAATCTGCTCTAAGCTGCTTGAAAGCCGGAGAAGATGCAGTACCATCTCTCTAGTATTTTCGATACTACACAAAAATCTAGCATCTCATCAGATCACTCGTTATTTTGACAAGAAAAACCTCGCTCATGTCTCAGCTAGGCTAACATAGACTATATGGTTAACAGCAAAGCTAAAACAATTGGTTTACACAAACTCTTCCTATACAGCCTAATGTTTTCACCTTTGCTTGTGGTAGCAAACAAACTGCAAAAAACAGAAAAGTACAATACCGTACAGGGGAAAATTTAGCTCGAAAAAAATCATGCCGATTCATACACGTCTGTGGAAGCAAGAGGCATTAAGAATTCTGACTTAACTGTTTACATTCCTGGTGGGAAAACAGGTGATATAGAGAGTCCTAATGGGTTAGCCAAGTGTAATTTGATTTTTTAAATGCCATTCGCACCTGCCGGCGTGAAGATGTACTATAAGCTAACTTTAACAGTAGGTAAGATTCATTCCAAATAATTAAGTCTTCATTTAAATGTTAGTCATTATTAAACAAAAACTTGGCAACGGTTTAATTACAGATTCATTTTAAAGAGAAAATGTAGCAGAGCAAAAAACACCGCAAAACTATAGCTCAGCCAGGTTACTATCTATCTATCTATCATAATAAAATCTGAGAGGATCTGATATTGTTTGTCCTTCCCCAAGGTGACAGTGGGGGAGACATGACACAGCCAACCACCCCATGCAAACTGGTTTGTCTGCCCTGGGTGGGGGCAGGGTAGGTAGGGAAACAGGAAGGTAGGGGAGACATCCACCCTCCTCCTGCAAACTTCTTTGTCTGCCCTGAATAGAGCCAGGGTAGGTAGGGGATCAGGAGGGTAGACGAGACAGCAGCTGTGGGTTCCAGCATGCCAACCAGCAGTTCAATAATATTACGCTAGACATAAAAGACCACATTTTAACATGAACTGCAGTTTTTTTTGTGAATATGAGAAAGGTACAGACATACCCAATAAGTTGAGGTGTCCATGTCTTGTTCTGTAACCACCCGCAAATGTGTTAGGTCTGCACGCATACACAATGCTTGTGATTGTTTTGCTGCTTCACCTGTCTCACCACATTAATAAGTACGAAATGCTGTATTTTTGCACTTTTGTGGTTTTACTCTCCTAGGCGGCTTAAATTAAAACTCCCTTTCCTGGTATTCCCTCTTTTTTGCATTACATCACTATAGATTTCTGTAGCAGAAAAGTAATGTCCTTATCTAAGCTCCCATCAAATTCTCTTCTTTCTGATTTAAAAACAATCTACCTACCATCACTTCAAGTTTTGGTTTCGTAAAACTTTTCTTCCTGAGATCAAATATTCATATTAATAAATTTGCTGCTGAAAAATTACTGGTTTCTTTTACATTTTTTTGCTTCAACAATATAACTAAAACTTCACTGAAGGGCTTACCTGGCCATTTGGAATACAGCATTCACCCTAACTCTTCTTACTTAATGGCAGGGTGACTCACTGCCCCTTTCTTACAGGTACTACTTTTACTACTGTTCTGTACATTCTATGATGGTTGTATGATAGGGTCTTAGCCCAAGCCATGTACATTTTACGAAAGATTATATTAAGGGTGCCAGTCAGTTAAGATGGGTAAGATAAAGCTGTGTGTGCCAGTCAGTTACAGAAAGGAAAAAATTATACAGTTATGGCTACAGTACATATACCAGGAATAAAAGTAATCACATGCACCAATTTTAAAGCCAAAAAGGCATTTTGTGACTCTCCATTTTGTTTGCTTCTGCAATTAAAAGAAGTTCTAATGCCTGCTCCACAGGAATGAAATCAACATGGCCTTATAACCTTCCAACACAGAAGAAGAACTTCTAAAAATTATTTCAATTTTTACTACCACCAAAAAAAATCTATTCCTATACAGTATAAAAATTTTCACCACTGTTAACTGGACAAGTTAAGGTTTATTGTATGTGAAGTTTTAATGAAACTACCTTAAAACAAAGAAATAAGTTTGAAGTTTGTAATATCCTTTTCAATAAAATTTACTGTAACAAGCCAATTCTGATAATCAAATACAAAGCATATCCTCCAGTTTGAGAGGTGATTACAAATATCTGCAAAACTACAATGAACTTTGATGTGATTATTCATATTCACATTGTTAATACCATAACTAGCAATAAAAAACACAGAAATTGTTTTCTCAATTTCCATCATTCATATTCTAGCCAGACCCCTTTAAGAAGTTGGACAGCTGGATGGGGAGAGACCTAAGGAAATGGATGAAAAGTAAAAGAAAGTCAAGCAGCAGCCGTGCCAAAGGGATGAGACAAAGATCCTTTACCACTGTGCATTGTACCCTAATTATATCAAAATACATAAAATCCACATGATGTAAGTCTTACCTTCTCAAGGAAAACATCTCTTTTTGTTAGTTTTCTGACAGCTGTGAGTGTGTCCTGCACAATTCCCATAACAGGCTTGTTAGCCTGTGGTGTGATGATCATGCGTGGGGTGACATGGAGATTCTCAATTTCAGCCCTTGTTTCCATACTTTGTGGCACATGTAAATTCATTTCATCACCATCAAAATCAGCATTGTATGGAGATGTTACAGAAAGGTTCATACGGAATGTTGACCACGGAAGAACCTGCAAAAAGTAACCATTAATCTAACTCCACACTAAGAATCTTAAGCATTTGATTATTTGACATCGACAGACAAATAACTCAATACATTACTAATGAGAAATTAAATTACTAACATTGCTACCGCCCAAGTACGAGAACATTAAAAACAGTTATTCCTTTTCTTCTTCTTCCTCCCGAAAGGGGGCTGGTGCAAGTTAACAGAAAATTATTTTAGAAACAAAGTTGGTTCTTTCAAAGACTGCCAAAGGGCACAAGAACAAAAGAAACAATGCTGCAAAACAAGCTATACAGTTACTGCTATTAAGTAGTTTACCCTGATTACTGCATTAAAATTCTTAAATTGTAAAGCTGGTCCAAAAGGTTTGTCTTTAATTATAAAATTTAGATGATCCTGTGGTTCTTTTAAATATAATAACTCGATAAAATGCAAATGTTCATAATTCAATAGGAATTTATTTCCAAATCTCAGCATTTGCTTTAGGTGGAAGACTGGCACTTATATTTAATGTTTAATTGTGCAGATTTGCATACACTGCACACAAGGTCGGGGTTAGGTAGGGTATTCATCAAATACAGTGATACCTCAGTACTCGTTATTTGGTTCCAAAATGCATGATGAGTACCAAATATTAAGTTTTCTTATTAGGAATGATGCAACTTGAATTAATTTGTGCCAAAACCCCGGAAAATGATAACTTTATAAAGCATTTTATGAGTCCCCTACCAATAACGGCACGGGACTTCTGGTGTTTTTTCCATTTCAATTTTCTGTCCTCATGGCCAGAGCCTTGATTGAGACTCTTCAGGTGCAATTGTCACCAAAACCCTACCAACTGATAGTTATTTTCCATGTCTTTTCAGCATGGCCTTAAAAACAGAAACTGTTTTGTCATTTAATAGATTTAGATTTGGACTTGTTAGAGCTTTGTTCAGGTGATTTTTTTTTCAACAAAATTGCACTTTTACCCACTTGGCACAAATGTCCTTTATTAATGAAGTGGGATATTCTCCTTTCCATCCACCTCAACTGGCAACAGTTTCTCAACCACCACCTGTTGCTGCTCCCCCTAAATTTCCTGCAGCTCCTTCGTGATCAGCTATTCTCTGTGCTTTGTCAATAACTCCTCCAAGTCTTCACCTCTGACTTCCTGGCTCCTGAACTTGCCAAGACAAATATCCTCCTCAACTAGGCCAGACTCCTCCTCAAAGCCTTTAAAGCCCCTTTATGTTACAGCTTCTGGCCACAATGTCTTCCATGCAGAATTCAAGATCCTATAGGAAACTTCTCCCAAGACCTTATCAACATGAGTGAGGCAATGCAGGATATTAAAATGATTCTTCTATTGAATTGTCTGAATTTGGTTAACTAGGGGGTTCAGAGTACGGGAGAAGGATCAAAGGATAGTTATCAAGGGGAAAAGAATTAACTATTCCCTGGGAATATCTGGAAGAGTCTAAAAGTACTCTTGGCGCTTCTGGAAGAGTGCCTTTGTATAGCAAAGTGTTTCACCAAAAAATTACAGATGATCTGCTGGTCCATGGGCTGGATCAGAGGTAGGTGTGTCCAGGTTGTAGGGACAAGAACTTGACTGTTTGAAAGCAGGCATCATTAACTGATGATTTTTCTTTAGATGTTTAAATGATTTTTGTCTGAGGGTTATATAGCTTTTTAAAATTACAGATGATCTGCTGGTCCATGGGCTGGATCAGAGGTGGTGTGTTTGGGGACAAGAACGTGACTGTTTGAGAGCAGGCATCATCAACTGATGACTATTTATAGCTTTGGGGTAATATCAGGGTATCGTCCCTTGACAATCAACATTACGTGACATACAGTTGAACAAATTTTGCAGGAAAAGTGTTCAGATCAATTCCATGGGCCATAAATGACTTCTGGTAACTCTTAGATGGTAACTACAATAGCTCAGTAGAGGACAGTTTGGCCTGAGATGTCATGGGGGAAATATACTGCAACTCCCCATCCCAAGATGTCTTTTAAATATTTTACAATAAATATACTAAGAATCTGTTACTGACTTTAATTATGTTATGATATTGTGTGAGCTGTAATTATAATTTTACAAAATATAATTTTAAAAAATTATTAGACATGACATTTTTATAATAAAATAGTTTTATATATACTGTACTTAACAAGTAATTCATAGCTATAGTCTCAACTGTCGCGGCAGGCTAAATTTCAGAATTTGCACTGGCACTTCAGTTGTTTTAGTGTAAGTGACTAGTCCCACCTACTTACAGGTATACCAGGAACAACTTAGCAGACGTCTCATTATGTTTGTGCCCCATGTCCATCAGAGGGGAGGAGGGTGGGCTCTGATTCTGTAATTACTTGGTAAGTGTATATATAACTTTATTTGATTATAAAAATCTCATTTTTATATAAGCAACTTATCAAGTACTTACATAGCTGAATCCCATATTGACAGGAGGTGGGATACATGGAAAAACTCTACTCCAAAGCATTAAGTCATGAAATGAATTGAAATAAAAAGTTGCTACCACTGAAGACAATGCTTGTCGTTCCTTCTAAGTCAAGAGAGCTACTGCAGGAGAATACTGCCTCTGGTTGGTGCTCATCTTAACCTGTAGTGGCGTGACGGTAAAGCCGAGGAGCACCTCTACTTACGTGGGAGCTTTATAGCAAAGGAGTACTCAGATGGCTAGCAAAACTTTAAAAGGTGCCCTTGCCCCTGGGAGCAAAGTACCAAAATAAAAACAACCAGACGTCGTTGTCACCTACACTGAAGAAAAACCACAACCAATCCACTGAGAGTGGCGGGTTCTCCGGGTACCTCGCAACGCCCCAAGGCTCCTAAAAATCAACACTTCACTACAAGGTGAAGAGACAGTAGGAGAAAATCGTATGCTTCCTTCCATGATCCCATGCCAGTTACTAATACTTTGCAAGGTAATGCAAAAATTTTAGCGCTGTCTTAATTAATTAAATTTTTGTGAAGTGAAGATAGATTACACTTCCAGTAGGTTGGTCGCAGAATGGAAGTAAGGGGCATCCTGTGCTTCAAAGCTACTGAGATAGAAGCTGTTCTGACATGTTTAGCTTCCACTTAAAAGTAGGCAAACTGCTCTCCTGAACCTGGGAGTAGTTCTCATAAATAAAATCCTTTTGGGAAGAAAGACAATACGTTCTTAGCCAGAGAGCAAAAAGGGTCCTTGCCAAAACACTACAAATAAGGAAGGTTCTCTGCTCTCCCAATCCTGCTCTGGCAATACATGAAAGCTCCAACCAGAAAGAGCTCACTATTCTCCCCAGAGCCAAAGATGAGGGGAGAGTTGGCACCAGACAACCCGCAGCTGGTGTCAGGGGCTGGGTACTCTTGAGATGACACCAAGCTGAAGTTGGCGCCAGATGATCTGGGTGCCCAGAGAGGCATTACTTGGGGGCTGCCTGACGCTCCTAGGTGCTTGGAGCATGAGCTGGTGCCAGGGTGTAGCTGGAGTCAGCCGAGTTGAAAGTCAGGCGAGAAAGAGCTTGGGAGCTGAAGGGTGTTCCAGGGTGCTTAGAGCACTGCTCTCAGCTGACAAGAATGACTTCTCTTCCATTGATTCTTAAGGTAGAAAGAATGGAACCAGGACTGGAAGAGTCCTCATTCTTGGCTAGAAGGTTCAAGGGTATACGAGCAAATTTCGTTGGTGAGTTCAATGTGGCTTGATACCCCTTAACGATAGAATATGAGAGACTAGATCTCCTCAAAGAGGCAATCCACCATTAGGTCACAGATGTCTTCAAATAAGGGACGAGGAGTCTGAGAGGCCAACTACGGAAAAAATGCTCATTTAGTCTGGCAGACAGAGCAAGAGGATTGATGGCTGCGTTTAGCAATGGTCTCTGTAGTATGTCTTGAAAAACCCCTTCATTCTGATAAGCTTCCGGACAGTGTGCAGTCCCTCTGGGTAAAAGTGCACCACCCTTAGTGGTATCTCTTGACGTGAGGTTAACTGAGTAAATGCAGACTGGGGAAGGAGTCTTGGAAGGTTCACCAACCGTGATAGATTCTGAAGATATCATATGGTTCAGAATGGGGTTAAAAGGGGTCATTGTAATGTTGCAATGAGCTTAAAATTGTTTAATACTTCCTTGACTAAGTCAAACGGCTGGAAGGCGTAGGGGTCCCTGAAGAGCCGAGCTTGGAGCATGAAGTCTGCTGCCCATGCTATAGGGTCTAGAGCTGGAGAACATAAGAGAGGAAGACGAAGGTTCCTTAATGTGGTAAAATGGGTCCAAATCGGCCTGCCCCATAGATTCCACAGAACCTCAAAGACCAGGGGAATCAAGGTTCCCTTAAAAGAAAGAAAAAGCTTCTGATGTCTCAGTTCATCCGCCAGAACTTTAGTTGGCTTGAAAAAATCAAATGACTAAAACACTCGACTGATCATCCACTGTAGAAGTTCTCCTGCTATTAGGAGGAGATAATGAGCGAGTGTGTCTCCTTGTTAAAGTAATAAACGTTAGGACTGTGATCTGAGCTAAATGGATTACTACAGTATGGAGTGAACTAGGGATGAGAAGTACTGAAACCCTATGTGGATCACTTTCAGCTCTCTGACATATGAAGGCCTCGTTTTCCCCGATGTAAATCAAGCTGTTGAAGAAGGCTAAGACTAGTCTCAATGGAAGGAGGAACTTCTCTTCAAAAATGCTAAGCTCAGACATCCACTACTGCAGGTCTGACTTAAAACTGGGGCTTCGGGAAACAACAATGGGCAAGGCTGTGTTCCCTGTCCCAGTTGGTCTAGGGCAAGAGAAAAGAGGGCTGTGGTCATACCAACCCATAGACGACACTGCAGACTCAAAAGCAAATGAGTGACCATGCAGACCATAGTGCAGACTCGCATAAAGCTGTGTGGGTTAAACACCGACCCCAGTGACTCTTGACAGTTGTCTATTACTTACTGGACTCGATAATGCCTGCGTGGAAGACACCTCATACAGACTGAGATATGTGACACTGTACGTGGCAAAAATAATAACTGGCATGCTTATCAAGGGGTTGAAAAGTCCAGAGGAGACAAACAAGGCCTGGAATAACAGTGGCCTTGTCCAAAGCCAGTTGCAACAAATTCTTCTGCAGACAGCAGACAAAATCCTCTAAACAGAAAATATGTTTGTGAGCGGAAGCTAGACCTTCAGCCAGAAGCTTATTACTGGCTGGAAAGTGCCAAGAGCTCTGGATCAGGTATAAGAAGTTTTGGTCATCGGCACTGCCAGAAGTTGGCACCATGAGTTCAGAAAATTATTCCAGATACTCGGGAATGGGTGCCTCAAAAAAGCACTGGTTCGAGAGAGAGTATGGTACTTACTCTCCCGCTTGGAGCTCAAGAAAGGCCTTTCAACAAGGGGACGTTCAAGAGAGAAGACATCGTCACTCCAAAGAAGATGGATCGAGGACGAGACAGGTGGAAGCACAGTGAAGCTGAAGGAAGGCTGTGAGATGAAGCAAACCTCTTAGCCACTTGAAAAGTTATGGTGTTACTGTCTGTGTCAGACACTTTGGAACTGGATGAAACTTGTGGAAGAGTTGCAAACTCTCAAGGAAGTCTGATAACCTGATTAACGTCTCAGAGGACAATAGAGACCCCAGTGGACTCTTTCCCTAATGTTCCAAATATGCAATTTGACGACCGTCTGAAAGCAGTTTTTATTCTTTTGGCTGACAGATGACTCATAGAAGAAGAGCAGCAGTGGAAATCTCTAAAATTCATCTCATCTGTCCTTGTCCGCACAAGACAGGACGAGAGGTAAAACGAGGCGGAGTCTCTCGGTCAACATTTGGCTGTTTCTATCTTAGGCCCTTGCTCCTGCTGCCAGTCAAGACAAACTTTACTTTAAAAACTCTTGACGGGATCTTCAATGCGGACGTCTAGTTCCATCAAAGTACCAGAAGAAGGCAATTCAAAAGATACTTGTTTAGCTCCTTATCAATGAAAGTCCAACACTCAACTCCTTGGAGACTTTAGAGGGAAGATGAAAACGCTAGAGGTGACAGTTTTCTCAGCAAGCTCCTAAAAAAGGGATGTACAGCCTCTGTCCACAAAGAACAGGATTCCAAGACACTGGAGTCATTAAAGGAAAGCAACGTCGGCTTCGCCTTGAACTTGAAACGAAGTTGGAACAGACTGAAGAGAGACAATAAAGCTTGTAAGCTCCCTGTCTAGCCTGATCTGGAGAACTGGCATCTGGTGCTCGGGGACAGTCGCCAGTCACTTGAAAGTTGGGGTTATCTTGATACCTATTCAATAGGAACTGGCATCCAAGAAAGAGCAAGAGCACATTCTTAAAAAGAAACAGGCACCGAGCCAAGGAGGAACTGGCGCCAGTCACTTGTAGGCTGGCACCAGACAGGAGATGGCGCTCAGACACTGCTGGGCACTCTGGAAAAACTGTACGCTTGGAAAATTGTTGAACTTGGCACCAAATACTGGCGCGCCACAACTGGAAGCTAAAGAGACCAGCAATGAGGACTGTCCCAGAAGCTACAAGAAGTCGGTGGACTTGCTCCTGCTCCCTGAGTCACTTACAGGAGAGTGGAGAAGTGCAATTAGCAACTGCAAAGTGCCTCTCCAACAGCCTATATTCAGCATAAAACACCTTTACGGATACCTTTCCAATGGCTGTCCATTGATGCCTTTGGACAATTGGCATGACCAAGGGGCAACTACCCAAGGCAAACCCCTCCGGACTCCCAAGGACTTCATTATGCCTCCTTGGTCCATGGGAGTCTGACAGGGACTGGATAGCTACCCCTTCACTACACATCCAGTAACATGCCTTTCCAGTGGCTGTCTGTCGATACCTGGGACTGGCAACAGGTTTGACTGAGGGGGTGACTACCCGTGTATAAACCCCCCGACCTCCCTTGTACTTCCAGTAAGCCTCCTCCCTGGTGCATGGGAGTCTGACAGTGACCTTTGTCTAGGAGTGTTGAGGGACAAGTAGCCACCTCCTCCACTGCACAACACTTCACTATTACAAAGTTAACTTTTGTTAACCCAGACACAAGACTGTCAATGGCATAGGAAGGACGCGAGGAGACCAGGCGCAGGAGCAAGTGAATAAAAATAAGAGGGCTAGTAGCAGGTGAGAAAAATAGGTAGCAGGGAGAGCTGGCGCCAGGATCTCAGTAACCAGCGCTGTGTGCCTGAGAACGGGGGCTGGGCGCCCAATAGCTGACAATCGGGAGTTAGTGCCAGGTGCTGGGTGCTCCCATTATGTAGATGGTGCCAGGTTAGTTGGGCGCCCGGCAAGGTAGTAGCTTGGGAGCTAAAAACTCGGGGAGTTGGCGAGTGCTATTGGGTGTTCGGCACTGATTCTCAGCTGTCAAGAACGTTGATTCTTCCAAGAGGCCAGCACAACAACCAAAATACGAAGCAATTTCTCTCCTTACTGTGTTCTGCCCTTACACTTTTCAGTTCTCTGCAAGGGAAAGTGAAATAAGATGTTGAATTAGTTCTTTACCGACAAGTGTTAGAAGTACACAGAGTACTGTCATACAGCCAAATCTCAACTAACAGACATTATTTGAGACTTGCAGATAAGTATTTCATCACCAAAAATATCAGTTTGATAGCGAAAGCAATGCTTAAATTTTATTACGCTACTCAGCAAAAATGGTAGCGGATGCAATGTTTAGGTTTATTACACTACTCGGAACGGTTATTACATTATTCAGTAAAGGTGAGTTAATCATTGATTGTATTGATTGTTACATCAAGACCAGCAGGAAACTGAATGAGATTGTATGCCAAGTTGTTTCTGGTATTTCCGTTAGTGGGCAGGACTAGTCAGCTACATTAAAACAATTGAAGTACTGGTGTGAATTTTGAAATTTAGCCTGCCACGATAGTTGAAACTATAGCTATGTAATTACTTGGTGAGTTACTTACATAAAAAAACAATTTATAACTTGGTAAAAATGACAAATTTTTAATAATTTGTATTTTTCATAGCTAACAAACCTGGTCTTAACATTAGGGTAAATCTTCTGGCGCCAACTGGAAACCGCTTTCAAAAACAATAAAAAATCATATATGCAAGGAAGCTGTGGCATCTGGCATCTGATACGCAGATGAGGTGGAAGCAGGTCAGAGAACCACCTGTAATTATGTCAGGAAACCCAAATCCTCGAAGGAGAACATCTTGTAAGCCTAGACTACTAGACTACTAACAGGGTCCACCATTTTCAACTTCTTAATCAGAGCCTTATTATCTTTCTGCCAAACTTGCATGGAATAAGAGGAGAGGAATGAATGACTAAAGCTGATTTCTGAGGGGTTGCAGAGCGATGAACACCATCCACAGGAACATGGACATGACTGCATCTGCGTACGCAAATTAGAGACGTGTCTGTGGGAAGAGGCTGACAAAACAATCCTTGGCTTCTCTGACGGCGAAGCAACAAAGTCTTCAATCCTCCAACGCCTAACTCAAGCATGAGTAGGGCGAGACAAAGACGATGACAACGAAGAGGGCGAAGAGGACGCACAAGAACAAGACGGAAGCCTACGCCTTTTCTTGGTTTTCCATTTCATCTGAATTTTGTGATTCTGCTCCTAGAGGTATTATTGTTACTATGGGAGACAGAGGAAATTTTTTGATTTAGTGTTCTGTTTCTGAACTTCAACTTTTGTTGAGATTGGTGGGTTACTTATCTTTTTACAGCTTTGTTTGGTAGAATTAGGTGGGGTCTTCTCTAGTTGCCTCTTCTGAGTTGTGTCATCTGTTTATCATATTCTTGTGATTTTAATTCTTCTTTCTTTATGTCAATATTCGTATCTATTTCTGGTAAGGAGGTAAATCTATTGTCGATTGTGATAATGTCGTTATTGTAAGAAATCTCCATAGAAGAGTTCTTTTGATCACATATTTTTTTTTTAGTGGTATTTCTTTATTTCTATTGTCATTCACTTCAGTTCGGGTGTTATTTGATTTTGAAGTATCTGCATACCTAAATTTCTTAGCTGGGTCATTCAATCCTCTCACTTTTAGTTCTAACTTTGCTTCCCTGAATGACATGCCTGTTCGTTCTTGTAGTAATGAAAGTTCAGTGTAAGTTCAGTATTGTAAATATAGAATGCACATTTTAGATCGGGCATGATGTTCTAGGCCAGAATTTATGCATTTTGGTTGGCCACAGTCCCAGCGTATTCAATGTTCTTGCGAACTGCAATAGGCACATCTTGGAAAATTTCTGCATTTAATGCCTGTATGGCCATATTTGCAACAGTTATTGCATTGCATGGGTTTGGGAAGATAAGGTCTTAGCTCCCTATTTAATCACAGTATTTTAATTTTCAAGGGCAAGGTTTGCCACTGAACTTTATTTTTGCTATTTTGATTCATTTATTTTTGTCTTTCCTGCCTGGGACCTCATATATTTTGCAGTCTTCAACGTTGTTATATCGTTTCTGTAAACCTAAAAACATTGATTTGTTTTGCATTTCTTCTTCTAGATTTGGCAATATTACTGTGCCTTGCACACTGTTCATGGTATCATGCCTTGTAAAGCTTATATTTATGTTCTCTATATTTTTAACGTTCTGATAATTTTCTGACTGGATTCTGGTTGTTGTTTCAACCAACCATTCCCTTTTTTTAATTTCTCTTATGCTCATCTCTTGGATGGGCATCGGTTCAACAAGTAATTTTCCAATTTTAATAAGGATATATATTGGTCAGCTTGCAAATTCAAAAACCTTGAACAGTCTGATTCTCCAAAGAGGGAATCAAAGTGAATCAATTGAGTCAGGTCTATATTTTCTTTTATTTAGTCTTTTAGGCTCCAAACGGCTCACAATTGAAAAGTTTCAACTAGTTTTCGTTCCTTTTTTTTGATGGGGACGACACAGGCACAGAAACATCTGGCTCAAAGGAGAATGGTTCCATTTTAACAATGCCAGGTCCTTTTCTTTTACAGGGATATCCATTTTGTGTAATAAAAATCCACAGTTATATAGCAAATATATTACTATGTAAAATACAGTATGTAAAATAAACCAAAGACTTTCGAACACTTGAACGGTGTTCCTCATCAGTGCTAACAATATACATTTTAACATTAGCACTGATGAGGAACACTGTTCAAGTGTTTGAAAGTCTTTGGTTTATTTTACATATTTTACATAGTAATATACTTACTATATAATTGTGGATTTTTATTACACAGATTGTTTTAAACGAAATTGTGAATCTATTAGCATATCCTTTTTCTTGCATGGGTCATGAACATTTGGAAAATGTTCAATCTCCAAGGTGGGTGCAACTGTCATCATCTGTGCCAAAACAGTATCATCAGAGGGCCCAGGGGTACTCATCGCTTTATTCTTACTATTCATAAAGATCAAATAGAAAAAAAAAATAAACCTGAAAACTTTAAAAAGATATCATTAGCCTCTCATGGAGTTTATTCTTCGACTAATGGCACAAGTGAGAGCTGACTCCCAAATGTCTGCCCCTTACCCTACCCCACAGGGGATGGCACAATACGATTAGAGTGGCCCAAGTGTAAGCCGAACCTGCTTGCTAGGACCGAGAGTATTACAAGAATACAATCATTTTAAGGGGAGAAAAAGCTTCTCAACATTCCTGCCTGATGTGTGATCCTTACTGGTAAGTACTGTCGCCAGACATTGGAACCACAACAGGATGTAGGGTCCTTGTAGTGAGACTTGTCAGAAGATCTATCTCGATGAGCACTGGTGAGTCATGTGCCTGAGTCGAAAGCCCATAACTGACAGTCCAAAACTAAACACAACTACCACCATCATATAAGACGATGAACTCCTATACACCAATGTGTACCTTCAGTCCCAAATTTCAATAGGATTTCTAACAAGATGAAAAGCAAGGTTACTATCATATTTGGCTCAGGAGAAAGTGTCCCCACCACAACAAAAGGACTAAAGGCTTAACGGCTCATGCTGAAACTGAACATTCACAAATAATGAGACAAAAACAGTTATAACTCCCCTGAGCTGCAGGACAACCTTCTCTAGACATGTTTACGGGACAGAAGCCATGAGGATTATTTCGAAAAATGGTAAAAACTCAGGAATCAACTGTGTGTGCATAGACTTTACCCATCTTGGACATAGGAGTGTTTGGCCTTCTAACATCACAGATAAATTCTTAGCTTTTCCTCTTACAGGTTTACGACTGTCCAGGTAAACCCTTCAGAGTTCTAACTGGACACCGACAGCCATTATTCCACTGCCACCCTAGCAGTTAAATTAGGCATTGTCACAAATCTGGGAAGGGCTTACAACTCTAAGTCTTTCCTCTAAGTAATGAACGAAAAGAGAGAGGTTGCCACTAGAGCAAAGCCAAAGAACAAGATAGGGCTTGAAGCTCACTAATATAACCTCTTGCTAGGTCTGATCTGGATGTAAAGACAGCCACTTCTTCATTGTCTACCAAAGTAGTTAAATTAGGCACTAGTGTCTTTATAGATAAGTGATGCCTTATCAAAGGGCTTAACTGAGATTATGTTAACAGCTGTGTGTCTATATTTCAATGTAAAACATGATTAGAAGATGAAATTCCCAGCATAACAGATTGAAAACTTCTTCAAACTTTAAATCATGAGAAATATTCCAGTCAGTATGATGCAAAACTGAAAGCAATGTAAAGTGGTATCCTTGATCACTATAACAGAAAGCGGCTTTGCATATCTGAGATACTGGTAGAGCTTGAATCAAGATATCTAGTGGAACAGGTGCTGGATATCACCCAGGACAAGCACCAAGATCAAAAACTAACCATTGTTATTGATACACAAGTCTAAAAGTGGAGGCTAGGGGAACTATTCCCTTTGGAGCCACAAATGTGCTATCAAAATCATCCTTGTGATCTGCAAAGTTCACAACTTGAGTATTTCTCAAAAACCTAGAGGTCTAAATTCGACCATTCTAAATGAAGACATCCACTGCCCATGCCTGAGGATCCTGGCATGGAAGTCAGTAAACTGGTAATGTAGTGTTTGGGTAGTCATGAAAAGATGGGTGCTTGGGTCTCCCTAAAGGTTCCACAACTTCTGGCAAACCTGAGGCAAAGGAGACTATCTGACTGGAGACCTTGCCCTTACTGCTGACTTTGTCTTCAGCACCCAGGTTTCTACTTAGGGCAAAACGAGGAAATGGAAATACGTTGCTGCACTCTGTCTAAAGGAAAAAAGGAAAAGGTAGTTTCTTTGCTAGCCTGAACAAAATTCTTGATTTGGCTTTCCTTGTTGTATTATGTACGAATAAAGATTTGTGTATGACTACTGTATTCAAAACTACCAAGAGCTGTAGGATGTTTACACTTCCCATTCCTGACATCAAATGTTTCTCGGAATGGCCCCTCAAACTGCCTCCGAGACATCCGAGGACAGTGTAAAGGTTCTTCAGGCCTACAGGTCAACCCAAAGCTCTCAACAGTGGTAGAAAATTGCTATCCTTCTATCTGTTGGTAAAAAATTTCAACAAGAGACAGCTGATCCTTACCCCCAGATAAACAACTGACTAGGTTAGAAAAGCATAAATAGTCAACCTTGAACAAAATGTCCACTCCTAAGGCTAGAAATAAAACATAATTCTCATCATAAAATACAAATTGGTGAGAAACAAACCAGTAATCCAAATATGGGAGAACTACACTACTCTGATACCATGCAGATGAATCTATACTGCTAAGACTTCAACTCACAGGAAAATACTTTACTTTGACTGAAGGAGTACTGGGAAGAGGAAGTACGTGTCCTACATGTCGACAGAACTTATCCTTTGCCCTTCTGAAAAGCTGCCAGGACACAACTGAATGACTCACAGAAAAGGGAGTAATATGAATAAACTTGAGACACATGCCGATGGCTCGATGGCCTCGTTGCATAACAGATGTCCAAACTACCCTTCCCAACTCTGAACTTTTCTGTGTGTAGTGGTGGAGAGAGGGAGGTTAGTTATAAATGATTTGTTTAACCAGACCTCTGAACTCTTTTAGGGTTCTTCTCAGGCTGGAAGGAGAGGGAGGGATATTAGTAAGTTGATGGGGATAAAATATAACAAAAAGTAGAAAATACCTTTCCCTGAGACTAATCACTACCAAATGTTCTGCTTGACACTTGCCATATCCTTCTAAAAATCTGCACACGGCCTTCTGAGGATCCACACAGCCTACTAGAACTGGGAGTTCCAAACTTCAGTTAAGGTGAAGTGTCACATTTTGTCACTGATAACATGAGCCAGAACTCTACTGAAGCAAAACGCGACAGTAAATTGGGAAATTCTACCTGGAACTTTGGTGCAAAAATGGCTGTAAGGGCTAGACCCTAGAGGGAAGACTTCAAAGGTAGTGCTAAGAATTTCTACCCTAATGGTTGAGCAGGACTACCTATATGATTTTTCCACAACTGTCTGTTACTTTACAAGTGAGTTGTAAAAGGAATAAGATTCCTCCCTTTAGCCTTGGAAGTAGGTCTATCATCTACAGGACTAATATAAATATGATTATCACCATATCTTAAGTTAAGTATATCTTAGTTTAACCAGACCACTGAGCTGATTAACAGCTCTCCTGGGGCTGGCCCAAAGGATTAGACTTATTTTATGTGGCTAAGAACCAACTGGTTAACTAGCAACGGGACCTACAGCTTATTGTGGAATCTGAACCACATTATGACGAGAAATGAATTTCTATCCCCAGAAATCAATTTCTCTAATTCTTCACTGGCCAGTTGGAGAGTTGAACGCTGGGCCAACAGTGTGCTAGCTGAGAGCTCTACCCACCCCTACGATGAAGAACTAATGTATTATTTATCTGTTATAAACTACCCCTACATCCCAAAATCTGGCAACGAAGCCATCAAGGACAGTATTTATTTTTAGGTATGAAAGCCTAACCTATGGCATTTAGGTCTATATTACCCTAGCCTAAGGTACAGTAAACATGGGATAGCTTAGCTTTATGTATTGTGGCCTATGTTGATTTTTTACCTATATGCCTTATAACATAGGCTACAAAATTGGGGTGATGTAGACAGAGCAGACATCATTATATCTACATGCGTACACACAATCTACACATACATATTTACAAATGCAAGCTAAAATATTACATATAGTAATTGACCTGTAACACAAAGAACGAAATACCACATTCAAGGGTATTTTCACCTCACAATTAGGCCAAATTACCTTACCTATTAGAGGAGTCTTAGCTTCCTAGGTCCAAGAACTAGAAACTACAAGATGAACAGAGGAAGATGAAAAGCATGTAATGTATGTAAGATCTAACCCAGCTCTAGGCAGCTTCAAATTTGGAAAAAGATGCAGTGGCATCTGACAGCCAGCATACACTAAACAGTTTCCGTTTCTCTTCGACTATTCATCCATTTCCCAAACGCTCCAATTTCATGATAACGCACCCTACGAAAATCAGTGTTACCTTATTTGTTTTAACAGGAGCCAAGGTAGAAGTAAACTAAAGAGTGCCAGTTACCGGATTCAGGTTTGGTCAAAGGAAGCGAAAACGGAACAACACGAGCTATGCATTGCCTAAATACTAAAGGAGAATCAAATCATGGTTGAAACTCCTCAAGTCTAAACGGAGGACCATGTAACGTTAGCAAAGATGTCACGAAATGCCAGAGGTGGGGAAGGAAGACAATTCTTGCATGACATCACCACCTAACCCTTCAACAATTGGAGCCACCTGCACAAGTGAAAAGGTACAGGGTTCCTGCATGATGTCACCATGTAACCTCGACAACAGTATGTTATCTGCACAGATGGAGAAAGGGAAGTCTCTTGTATGATGTCATCACACAACTGTGAATACACCTGAGAGGCATATATTGAGAAACGAGAGCTGTTACTACGCTAACTCACTCCAGATAAGTAAGCGGCAGAAAAGGAAGAGCCACACAAAAAGGAATAATTGTCACAAAGTGACAAATACGAGATGATACGGAGGAAAACTGGGGGGGGGGGGGACTGACACGTGGCTCAGAACTAATGAGGAAAATGTAATGTCTGAATCCTAACCTTACCGTCCGTCTACTTCACAATACACTCTCCAAAAGGGATGGAATGGGAGCCAGCCAGTGTTGCCAACTTAGAGAGGAAAAATGGCTGTATTTAGCAAATTTCAGGTTGTTCCAGTTGGCAACACTGTTTCAGCCAGTGAACGAGAGACAAACTCTGCACTTGGCCGGAGTTGTTCAGTGGTTTGGCGCTAAACCCAAATTGGAAAAACGGTTGAGAGAGAAGCGTCGAAGGGCACAGAACCTTGGTCCTGAGACATGCCTTGGTTCCCTGTCAGAGGAGACAGCCAACCGAAGCAGGCCAGTACAGAGGGCAGCCTAAAGATAGACGCCAAGGCTCCTACACCTTCTCTCTCATGGGAAACCGAAAAAAGTCGAAAACTGGGGGAGGGCAATTTTGGCCCTAATATTTCGATCAAAAACCTAACTAAGAAAAGAATATATGTCTATTATTATTTTTCTCCTGAACCACTTAGGGAGCAAAATAAGCAGAGCAGAGAGAGAGAGAGAGAGAGAGAGAGAGAGAGAGAGAGAGAGAGAGAGAGAGAGAGAGAGAGAGAGAGAGAGAGAGAGAGATTAACCTAGGCTATCAGGTAAGCTAAATGAATAAGGAAAAGCAACACTGAAGACAAAAGGAAAAACTGAGTAGGCTGCTGGTGTGCCCTAATTATCTATGTAAACTATTCGCCTCTAACATCTTCTGATACTTCACAAAATTACATCCTCTCATCAAACACTCATAATCCACTTAGCATGAAAACCACACTCAAGCCTGCACAGCTAGTCTAACATAGCTGCTAACATAGGCTACGTTGTCATTGACAATAATCAGTTTTCACAAAATCTTTCCTATACAGCCTAATGCTCTTATCTCTACTTGTTGTAGATGACATAAAGCAAAAACAGAAAACAAGCACAATACCATACAGGGGAAATTAGCTAGACATCATCAAAACACTACTAAAGCCAGTTGAGAATGTGTGTTTGACACGACGTCATGAAGAAATATGTCACAAACATAAACACTCCAGCACCATTTGGTGGGAAACAGATGACTACAGAGAGAGTCTGAGCGGGTTAGCCAAGCGTAATTTGATTTTTTAAAATGCCGATTGCACCAAACGGCGTGAAGATAAAGCTAACTTTCACAGTAAAGATTAATTCCAAATAATATAAATAACTGGACAGTTTAGCTCAGAGCATTTTTATTAAGTCACTGTGCATATATGTGCATCATGTGGTTGGCCTGGTCAGTTTTCCTTTTCTTATAACTTGCACATAACATTCATTACAAATACAAAAAAATATATACAAAAACTATGGACTAATAGTGTGTGATTTCAGTTACCGGCTACTCATTGTTTAAATAGGCTATTTGATGAAGGTCTTGCACGATACAATTTGTTTACTAGTGCAGTATTTGCCAGGAGTTTTGTTTAGTATAAAAGTAGATTAACACATTTTTCAAGTTTGTGTATTTCTACGTACCCTAGTCAGGGTTAGCCTAAGATTTATTGGTAGCCAAAACTTAGGCTAGGCTATTCAAATCCCCATAACCACAGTGTATGGAACCACACCACCCACTGGTCTTATTACTGTAGTTAAAGCATTACTGTATGTACTTCTCTGTGCCGTCTATGAAGTTCAGGATTATTTACATAATTTTTCAATAAATATTACAGGTGGATACTAAAAAAGATCTTGCAGATTGTCTAAAGGGGAGGAAATTCTAGTACTGGCTTTTAACTTTGATGTGTGAGGATATTTATGATGTCACTTTGGTCATACAACCACCTTGTATTTTTTATTGCAATTTTAATAGTCATTAGGTCAGGAAGTTCAGACTGCAATGCTTCTCTGCTGTCAACTTGATACATCTGGAGATATTTACATTACTGTAGATTATAAATTAATTTTGAATTGGCTAAATTCCTCCGTGTTCATCCAGATGCTGATCTAAAATTGAGGCGTCCATATCCTAAAAAAAAAAAAATTTGTACATCCTAAAAAAAAAAAAATTTGTACAGATTCACTGAGCTTTTAACTTCACCCTCTAGACACAGGGGTACTTGAGAGCCAAACACAACAGCACTTACTTTCACCCTATGACCCATCATGGACATTTTATGCAGAGTTGGCTGTCGATTGAAAATGACCAAATCTCCATCTGTGATGTGCCTTTCTACTTTATAACCACACTGCAAATGAAGGTCAGATGGTTTGGGGTGGTACCTCAAATCTATACGTGCTCCATTATCACGAACTATGTACTTAGCCCCGGGATACTGGTTGTTGCCTCGCTTTACAAGCTCCTGCATTCTGTAATATAAAAGTTTTTCTTTTAAAATCCTAACTGGGATAATACAAACCACTGCCTCTACTAGAAAACTTCACCAAGATATGTATTTGTAAGAGAAGACAAGCAAAGAATAAATACATATAGAATTACATTAACCTGTTGTACTAAGAAAAAAAAAAAAAAACTACCATTGCCCATGCCCAGACCATCATCCAATGCAATTCACCATCTCTCACTCCATGCATAAAAGAACCAAGCAGAACGGGTGTGGGGATGTAAGGAAGGCATTCCCCTTAAGATTAACCACTTGAGTCAGGCAGACTACTGCATGACAGGTCCATTATCAACTTTGCAGTTGCAACCAGATATCCTCACATTGTCTGATTATTTCATACGATAATGAAATTTGGAGAAACCATTCATATCGCTTGAATGGGCCATAAATAACAACTGGTAGCTTATCAGGAATAAGCTCTTTGACTGGAAGGCCCATTACCTTTATTTGTGAGGGAAGGTGAAGCTGCTAATCTTGAATCTCCTTAGGCCTATGTGTGTCTCTCTGCAATTTTAGCCATCTTTGACTTAGAGGCTGTTGGATAACAATGATGATGTTGATTATGATGCTGATAATCCAACATATCAGCATGATTATAGTTATGCTTGGGGATGAAGTAGACAATCATGATAAGTTTTTTCATCGATGATCTTTTCACTTGTGTGTCTGCTCCACGAGCAACAGCCCATGCTGGAATAATGCCAGCTTGATCAAAAACAATCCATGCAAACCTTTCCAATGCAGCTTCTTCACTGCTCAATGATAGCAGGACACTATATGTTCAACTTGCTATGTTGCAGAACACTGATGTTCAGCACAGAACACTGATGTTCAACTTGCTGTGTTAAGTGCAAAAAGTGCAAAATTTAAACATTTTTTATACCAATATGTATGTGCATGCCTTCTTTCCACTGATTTTTCTTCTAATTGGCTAACATCAAGTTTGCTTGGTCAGAAGGTTATGTTACAACATATTTAGCCTGGATTGTGGTGGTTATTGGGTTTGTATAGAAAATATTTTGTTGTTACAAGGCATAGGGGAATGCAGCTAAGGCTGAAGGGATACTGCAAAGAATGTAACCTAAATAACACATACAGCACAGTGTGCCTTGCACACTGGGTGCCCAACATAATACTATTATGATGATAATGACTGGCTTGGTACAAAATGAGAATAATTCACTGGTCAAAAACAACTGAAAGCCTTCTATTTTTTGAAGATTCAAAGAACAAAGCTGGGTATATTTATTTTGGTGGAATGTGATGATATTGTATCACGGGTGAAACTTCAAGGTAGAACGGTCTTTCTTAAAGGCCACACAATGAAACTTCCTTACTGGACCAGTGATGAATACACTGAAGTGAAATATAAAATAAAGTGACACCTGAAGTTCCCTTGGGTGGTGTGCTTTAGAATGTCTGCATTCTAAATCTTGAGGCACCTCTGTGACATATGTGTCCCCCAAACTGTGTAAGTCTGAAATGCCCCAAATGGCACTCAAATCCAGTGATGAAGACTTCAGAAAAGCCACCTTGTAATCTTTACTCACACATAAAAATTATTTCTTCTGGATATGGGTAAAACTGAAAAAATCTCCAATTACTAAAACAAAGTCTTCCTTACATCACACACTTTAATAAAACTAATCCACTCCTCATGATTACGGTTAGTCACTAACGTGTCACATGGATTCGTGATTACAGATGATGAATTTTTAAACAAATCTCTTTTTTTCTCAATCTCTGCTGGATAAACTCTAGTGTGAAGAAAGCAAGATTCCAGCCAAATGTGGAACCTACAAAAGTGGGGCTGTTTCTGAAGCTTCCTCCAGAATTGGAGAATCCTTGGTTTGTAAATGACCGGATCCGAAATGTTAATAGTTGTAAATGACCGGATCCGAAATGTTAATGGAACATTCTCGCTGGGCCCAGAGTGGTGCCACTGAGGCTCAATTGGGTGTCTGGTGTTTGAAACTTCATTGGTTACTGCCTGATGAGGCCAAAGGGGGACAGGCATTGACGTCCAAGTCGTCTAATGGCTGAATCTGTCTTCCAGGCTGCAGGTGAGAAATACAGTAGCAATTATTTGTTCATGGATGATATGAACAAATTAACAGGTGGAGATCCCCATTTACCAACATGAACTACACACGTTAATGGTCATCAACCACCCAGAATGATAGGGCTTGGAATTCAAAAGTGCCTTACCACATTCATGTCCCTCCCCCACAAATACAGCCTGATGACAACGAGTGGCTCCTGAAGTAAGAAATAGCAGTCATACTGTCAAACTGAGTCTGCCTGCCTACCATCCCGAGCTTATCAGGAATGTTAAACGTCTAAGAAAAACAGTCTTGAGCTCCTAAGAAGTTGGTATGGAGAAGTTTTTTCTCTTGCAACCAACACCCCTTGCTTGAAGGTCCAGCACCTAAGTTAAAGTAAGTTAAAGTGTTAGAGAACATCACAACTAGATCTGGAAGAACCAGAGGAACTTATGGTCACAGATGGTCTGCCATCACCACCAAATGTTCAGCAAAACCCTGTCTGTTACTGAAACTGAAAAATTCTTGGAAGTCACCACTGTCATCCAAAACTGTTAAGCTGAAGCTAGAGGGATCAAACCTGAAGCAGCTGTGAGGCACAACCTTCTGCAGACACCTACGACCAATCAAAACCAGACAAACTTGGCTGTCACTTAAGAACATCTGCAAAACTGAAGTATGAAACTGCTTCTAAAGATCAAACTATTTCCCTACAAGTGTCTACTGCCATTGCTGAATTGCTTCCATGGATGTGTCAAGTTTACTTGCAATCCTAAAGGTTTGCATAAATTGAAGAGAATTGAGGGGTTACAATCTTGTTTTGACAAAGCAATGATTAATCTGTTCTTGATGTAACAGCAGAGACAGAGTCCTATGACAGGAAGTTCTTGTGAAATCTTGCAGCAAAACCAACACCCCAAAAAGAGGTCACAAACTTGGCAGACTAGTCCCTCCTACATGAACTGCAGTTCATCATGAACGGGTAGATGGGAATGTGGTAGGAGGCATCAGGTAGATTTAGTGAGGCCAGGGAAGCAAACTCGTTACAGACTACTGCCTTTAACATGAAGGAGGTCAAAAGCAACCGGAACTAATTAAGGTAAATTATCAGCCCCCACAGCCCCTCTGGACTATGAATATATGATTGTAGAAATGTGGCGAGTCTTACCTCACTTCTATAATTGCCTCCTTTGCTATAACTGATGTGACCTCCCAATCAAGTGACTGGAACTTCTTGCTGCCACGGGCATACAAGTAAAAATGAACTATTTGAGGAAACAGAAGGATTCTCTAGAAAGGTAAGGTGATACCCATCATGATGAGCATCAATGATCTCTCCAAGTCCTCCAAGGGTTTTGGAGATATGCGACCCAATAAGGATACATATCCAATCTGGTAAAAATACAAATGCTTAACCTAGAAAAGAAAATTGCTGGCAATGCAGGGTGAAGGGCTGGGCCTCAGATTCTAGCTATCATAAGATTTAGGACAACAAAGACTTGTGTACTGGAGCAGATTCTGTGTTGGAAGTTGAAGCCTTCCAACTCCAGAAAAAAGAAGAGGTTCCAAGAAGTCGAAGTTGAAGCCTTCCAACTCCAGAAAAAGAAGAGTTTCCAAGAAGTCAACTAAGTGGAACTGTCCAGAGGTAAACATAAAATAAGGGATTGGGCAGATCCTTACAGATGGCCCCTCTTCTTTAGCATGATGTTCATCAGGAGGTACAGTGCCACAGAAAGTGTGCCACAGAAAGTGGAGGAGCTCTGGCACCATGAGAAACCTATCCCTGCAACATGTTCTCTACAGAAACACTTGTGTCCACTTTTGCAGGAGCCAGCCAGGGACCAGTGCTGGAGCTGGTACAACATCAAAAAATGATGACTGTAAGGGAAGAGTGACAAGCCTGGGATGGTGACCATTGGATCCTTAAAATTTCTGCAAGCACTGGTCTAGCACAGAGAACCAAGTAGAGACACCCTAGGGAAGATGTAATGCACTTTGTGCCCAGTCCAGGCACCATGACTGCAATGTCCTTGAGGATGGTAGAGACAGACTTCACCATGGACACATCATATCCACAGGCAAATGTCACTTGTCATCGCAGAACAATTGCAAACACAAAGCTTCTATCTTGGAAATGAGTTCAAAGCCGAATGTGACAAATTCCAGAAATTCAGTGAAGGAAGGCTCTTCCTCAAGGGTGCAGAGATCTTCAAGAATTCTACATTAACCTCACCAAATAGATTATTTGACTCTTATCCTCTTGGAAAGGGTATGAGCAGCACTGGAAGCATCCATTTTTCTTGAAACACCAGTCAGCAATCTGGTGTAGTGTGCCTGGGGGTAGCGAGGGCACGGCACAAGACAAGAGAAGGAATGTGTCTCCTCTTGCAATGAGGAGAGATTCTGGCAAGGTATAGCTGTCTAGAATGGTGAAAGTCCACAAAAAATCTTTAATTCTCAATTATGATAATTTGATCTTGAGTCACTCCTAAAAACATGCTATTGGCTCAAGGATTGATATCTGGAGACCCAACTATCCTCTGGAGAGTAAATCAGGCCATGGTTACTAGACCTGAGAATGACTATGATCCCTGCTACAGTGAGAGAGAACAACGCCATGTCTCAGGGACTCACTGCTCATCTGCTAGCTTGTACCCAGGATAAACAATGGCACACCAAGGTTCCAAAATGCCAAGTTTTGTGGTGCACCATATTTCATTCTAGAGAATCATTACCACAGGCAAGGCCAGAGAACTTTAATCACAAGGTCTACATTCAGGAAGATGAATGTGGCAACAGGAACAGCTTTTCATCACAGAATCTTTAGACATCAGTATTTCACATCCTAGATAACTGTAATTTTGGGTAAGGATCATAAGGATGAGTATCACTTGCCAAACAAGGGCCAACAGCCTACCATTCCTGTTTTGTATGTCATTCAGCTTAGCAGAAAACACCTTGCACCTTAAAGAAAGCTAAGAATCATTACCACAGGCAAGGCCAGAGAACTTAAATCACACGGTCTACGTTCAGAAAGAGGAATGTCTTCAAGTTGTGGCAACAGGAGGATCAGCTTTCCACCACAGCATCTTGAGACAGAAGTTGAATGCATAATTGTGGACCCCAAGGATGGGTATAATTTGCAAAGTCAGGAGGCAATAGCCTACCATTCCTGTTTTGCATGTCATTCAGCATAACAAAAAACACCTTGCATGTTGCAAAGAAGGCCAATTCTGTATACTTCTCTGACAATTTGTCGCTGGTGCCTACATGAGTGAAAGTACAGAATGGTAGGGGCCAGGCAAAAACAATGAACGAAGCTAAAAAGCACATAATAGAGAAGAGTAAGCAGAAAAGAAAGCACAGATAGAAGTCGTGTGGTGCAGAGAGTGATCATCAAGCACACTGGGGGACCATCAGAAGCAGTTAGAGCACAACCCAGAAGAGTCTAATTCGTTTTCCTATTCAGTATCACAGTAACCCCATGAATTTGCTGAATGAGAAAGAGTGACACAAGAAGATGCAACAACCAAAGAAACACACCCCTTAACAGATGGCAATGAAAGGTATAAAAGGCTAAACACCCTGAAAGAAATGAGTCTGAAGAGCATCAGGAAGACACTGGTGTAGATGTTTATGTGATGCATCCACCAATCAGCACATTTTGCATATAAGCTGAGGAGAACAATATTCTCTGTGGTACAAAACCAAAGTTATGGGTCCTTCTCCAGTGAAGTCAGACAGCTCCAAGCTTGCACAGGTAGATCATTACACTGAGGAAAGGTAGAAAACTCATCACTGATCAAAAACAAACAATATTACAACAACTGGGCTAAACTCATCCAAAACACACAATGGCCCTCACTCACTACAGTACAGCTCAGTGTTTTCAAATGGTTCAGAAAACTGCAAGGTTAACAGGTTACTGTGTAAGAGAAACAAAAATTCTAAAACAATAAAACAGAATATCTAAAATGAACACTTCAACCATCAGCAATTAAGAATTATGCAATAACGAGTAAAAACCAGTTGTGTCACAACCCAAAAAGGGAAACATAAACTGAATGAACTGAAAATTTCATTAGCAAAACCTAATGAATGATGAGCAATGAAGGTGTCACTCGCCAAACTGGGTAAGAGTAGTAGAGGGCTATTAATCTTGACCAATTAAGGTGGTATGAAAAGGGAATTTCCCCATCTGTAAAAACAAAGCAATGGATGATCAATGGGGTTGTGAAGAAAAATTTTTCACTTAGTTATTGATAACAAAACTAGAGATAACACAAGTACTATATGGTAAAATACTCTATCATGATTGCTGGGCATCCAGGCAGCAGCAGCACTCCTCATCTCCCAGCCCACCACACAAAACTGGTGTCATAGCATTCTGTGTTCCTACTAATTTTTTTATACTCTCCTGCAACTACATTATGTTTTGACAGATTCATCATGTCTATAAAAAAAAAAGCCCATCTGCTACTGGTGGGGGGAGAGTAATTACTGTTGTGGAGAAACATGACAAATTTTAAAAGTAATTCGTATTTTTCGTAACTTTACAAACCTGAGGTCTTTCCATAAGGAATATGCTTCAGCACAGCTGGCAACAGCCGTTTCATTTTTAAACATGGTGGTAGGCAGTTAACTACCATCCAACTGGTGGGAGTCCTGCCCACCCAGATGGTAAGCATTCATTTTGCCTTTCAGGCCTGGTATCAGAATGAAGGGTGGCATGAGGTGGGCATTTAACTGTAAAGACCTCATGTTTGTATAGTTCGGAAAAATACAAATTACCTTTAAAATATGAGGATGATACTATTTACACTAGGTAAGAAATACTGAGCCCTACAATCAGTGAACATGAAAAGACCATGTTTATTATTGAGAAAAATAAAACTATAAAAGGATGAAAATGAATTATACACTAGATGAGGAATGAAAACCTACTAAGGACCATTTTTACTTAAACTTGAACCAAATTGTAGGCTTAGTTGAGAAAATAAGGGAACAATACATATTAGAAGACTGGGCCTAATAACTAAAACCATATGGCTTTTATCTATGGCATATCTTGATAAAATGCTCTTGAAAATACAAAGTGTAACTTCTAGTAATGCAGTGGTTTGTATTTTTGTTGAAAAAATCTATATCATAATTTCTATACCTATATTAAAAACTCAGAATTAAAGTTATTTCATTATGTGAAACACCTGAAATCCACACAAACTCACTTTGTAATATTGAATGGTGTGACAATTTCTGGATAGGTAAGATTTTGTGCAATCGACCTTGGAACACCAACTTGATCAATACGTAGATTTGGATCTGCAGTAATGACTGTACGTGCGGAGAAGTCAACACGCTTACCCATAAGATTACCTCGAATTCGACCTTCTTTACCTTTTAACCTTGCTTTGATTGCTTTCAAAGGTCTTCCTGACTTCTGCAAGGCTCTAGGCATACCTGGCATATCATTATCAGTTAGAGTTGCAACATGAAACTGAAGCATCTTGATATTTTCAACAATAATGTGTGCAGCAGCACCTGCTTGTTCATTTCGTATAAGTTCATTATTTGCTTTGATGATGTCTGCAAGTTTGTGTGTAAGATCGTCCTGATTTCGAGCTGAACCATGCATAACAACAGCAGGCCGAACAGGAAGAGGTGGGACTGGTAACACTGTCAAGATCATCCAATCTGGGCGTGCATATTTTGGATCCATACCCAACAAATAACATTCTTCATCTGAAAAATTAATGAATATTAATACCTACATCAATTCAACAACTAATGCCCACAATCCTAAAGATTACTGCCTAAGGCTCTAAAGCCTTTGGTAGAAAATAGAAAAAGTATACTACGACAGGCAGTCCCTGGTTATCTGTGATCCAGTTTAACAGCGCTTGTCTAGCAACGAAAATCGGCAATTTTCGGTGTCAAAAATCGCTGATTTCTGCTTATCGGCACTGATAATTGGGCATTGGCACCAATACATACCTAACAGAGGTGCCACTAACCGAAAATCGGCGATCTTCGGTTATTGTCACACCATCAGAATGGAGCCCCTGCCGATAACCGGGGACCGCCTGTACTTGTTTTGCACTATCCTAAAAACTTTAAAATTATGCTCTGACAAAATACATTATTCATACAAAATGTTATAGAGTAAAAATTAAGGAAATAATCATTACATCTTTTGGTTAAATTACTGAAATGATTAACTTTCTTGCTGATTACTTATTGGCAAGACTACTAATTATTAATCACAGTTGCCATCCAGTGTCATAGCTTCCAAAGAGCATTGAACAACAGGTGCAAGGCATTAAAATCAATTTATATGAAATGCAATAATACTTGAGCAAGACAAGATTAGTATGAATTACAGTGTTACACAAAAAGAAAAACATTTGCAATTATCATTAATCAATCTTCAACTCAAATGGCAGACCTTTCAGTTTTACAGAAAGAGTCCTACTATGATCTCTGGCACTAAGATCCACGTCAAGCAAGGTGGACCTAAATACTACTGACACCCTCACTCACCCTTATCTCTTAATAGCATCACTTCCTAGACAAATCTGTATAAAATGCAATCCACTGCTAGCAACATTAGTAGGTCAGAAACTGAAGACATGCTACTTAGGCTTGGGCCCATCAACACAAATTTAAGTAAAGTTTAATAAAAAAAAAAAAAAAAAAGTCAATCCAGCTATAATTCTGCTCAGAATATGGAAGTTGTTAAAATCAGTCTAGACATTCAAGTTTTCTTTTCATCTCTCAAGAGGTGTCTTAACTGAAGATTATTTCTTAACCTGCTGAAGATTATTGCCCTTTTTTCCAGTACTAATATTCAATTGGCCTGAGCTGGGTCAACATGGTGTATTGAACCTTGGTGGATTATGGTGGATTATGGTATGGTGTTTTGGAAGGAGCATGAGTCACTCTTCCAAAGGGATAGTGGATAATGTGTCCTGGAAGGAGCATAATCCACTATCCCAAAGAGTGAATGGATCATAATCCTTCCAAGACACCAAATCACAGCCCACTAAGGTTTGATATCCCATGCTGAACCAGCCCAGGCCAACTGGATATCAGTATAGGAAAAAAAAAAAAAGGGCAATAAGCTTTAGTAGGTTATGAGACCTCTTGAGAGAAGGAAAAAACTAACAAAAATGAGGCCTTGGGTGTAAAAGAAGTATGTAAAAAAGCAACCCATTACACACAGGTTACCTGAAAGCACTTTACTCTCAAAGAGTCATAAGGAATGGTGCAGAGAGAGAGAGAGAGAGAGAGAGAGAGAGGGATCACTGTCAACAACTGTCCAATGAAGTGTTTCAGACTGTACAGGATAAATCTTAGGGAGAAAATTATGGAATTTGATGCCCTTATGGAAAAAGGAGTAGAATTCACCTGTATGATCACCAAAGGATAGGAATCCTTACTACAAAAGTTGTATATATGACAAACAAAAGATTAGTTTATCATAACAAATATAAAAAAAAATTTAAAACACTTTTATTAAAATGCACTAAAATGTATTTAATAAATTTTTTAGACATACTGTACCAGGATTTCCTTACAATTAATCACGTCTACAAAAATAAAAGCGTGGCTGCCAAACATGGAAGGAAACACTACAGGAAAAGAAATACTGAATATTTTTTATTTCTTGCAGCATTTCCTTCCAAGTTTCGCACCCACGCTTTTATTTTTGTAGACATTTAATTGTACGAAAATCTTGGTGTCTCAAAAAATTATTTTTTACTTTTTAGTAGATTTCAATAAAAGAGTTTTAAATTTTTAAAATTTTTTTGTTTTATACTTTTCAGTTTAGACAAAAATTGTAACTGAATTACGACTGTAGCTGACGAAATTGAACGTGTTATCCTGTCTAGCCAAAGAAGGTTTGAAAAATCTATAGTGAAAACTTACTCTTCTTTGTCAAAGAAGGCATGAAAAATCCGAAGATTTTCATACATATCCTGAGATAGAGAGAGGTCACTGCTGACTTACTGATCATGTAAGGTTGTATTGTCACCAGGGTTGAGTAATCGTACAAAATTTCAAGTCTATCGGACAAAGGGAACAGGCTGAAAATTGAGTTACAAGATTTGACCCAAACAGATGGACAGATGCAGAAGCCAAGTTGAATGAAAGCCATGTAAAAACCAAACTGGATTCAATATTATCAGAGAACCTCCCAGTAGATGTTTTTATTCACTGGGTTTTCAAGGAGAGAGAGAGAGAGAGAGAGAGAGAGAGAGAGAGAGAGAGAGAGAGAGAGAGAGAGAGAGAGAGAGAGAGAGAGAGAGAGTATAATACTTTCAAAGTAGGGTGAGTCACTATCTAACTTCCTATGGTGATGCTCAAATATTTAGATATGAAAAACAAAGTTTTCAAATGTCACACACACAAAAAAAACATACATGCTAAAAAAAAATTTCAGCATAGGCTATTACATTAGGCTACATACTTTAAGGATTGTCAAGAAATCAAAAACCACCAGCAGTTATTAAAATAAGGTTGAAGTCAAATCCAAATCAACTTGGAAAACATTAGTCAGACTATGGTAAAAATAACTAAAGTCTATGGGTACGTGCTCACCCATCAAGGGAGAGAGAGAAACTGTAGACCAAATAGATCTCCGTAGTGACTATTTGGATGAAAAAGAAATATGGTACCTTATTACTAACAGAAGAAAGAGCAAATAAACTACAGAGAAGTTATGTACTCTCCACAGCATATGGAAATCAACAGTCTTATGCCAAATCAAAATAATCACTGACCAAGTTTTCTTGTAGAACAAAAATTCATTGTTTGAATACAATGTTAGCCACTGTACATTTTATCCTCTGAAAAAATACGTTTTGTTTCTAATACATTCAATTTGAAAATTACAGTAAGTTTACCATTAAAATTCTAAATACCATAGTTTATGGAGACAATGGAAACAATTGATCTAAAAAGTCTTAAATGGAAATTACTTAAATCAAACTACTGATGAACCAATTACAAACCTGTGATGTGTTTGAAGATTTCATATACGCGTTCTGCAGTTAGAACTTGCTTCTTTTCCTGAGTATCCTCATTGACATGTTTCCACTCTGCAATCAACTCCAACCCCACTCGCTTGATTTTTGGCTGGTAGCGACCACAACCTCCATGGCCACTGCCCTTCTTCAGTACACTAGGATCCTCAGGATCTTTACCAACATCCACATCATCACCTCCTTCACAAATCATCTTGGATTTGCACAAGTTATACACATGAAGAAGACGCTTCCTTGGTTGACCCTTGGATTTGGTCACAATTTCACGAATTTTTGGATTTTGCTTGAAGAGAGAGTTTGCACAAGCTATGGTTACTTTATACTAAACATGTAAGCTGTATGTTTTACATTCTGAATAGCCTAAATCTCTTTCAACATCTAATATACCATCATTTCTACTTTTTAATCTTAATCATACAACTTTGAGACTAATTATTCCATTTTTAACAGCAATATGAGGGACCAAGAGCACACTAACCTTCTGCATTATTACCCAATGAATCTCTCTCAAAAAAAATTATAGCATATCCAGTTTCCGCTATATTTTAACATGAATCTGATAAAATGGTAGATGATTGTGCAACACAGAATGGCAAGTTAGGCATAAGTGCTTCAGGCCTACAACCACAACTAAACCATGTACCCTAAAAAATTACCACCTATCTGAGTTGCCGTGGCACCTCACACCCAAAACAACAAGACCAATTTATATGTAAAAAAAAAAAAAAGTAGTATTTGATCAGCTCAGGGTAGCCTTCTCCAACAAGAGCAATGGCTGTTCACCATAAAACAAACATTACTTAATCTAAACAACTTTTTATGTCCTTACCCAAGAGAAAACAAAGCAAATACAACTTATCAAAATAATTGAAAAGAAAAATACAACTTATCAAAATAGTTTAAAGAAAAGTACAGTAAGATATTACAATGTACAAACTCACACACAGTTCCCTACTTGCCAGGAGGAAGGTCGACGGTGACAACCTTTACCTGTTCATAACGGATAATGGGGAGACTAGGAGATAATCTCCCCTGGCTAAACTACATGTGCTAGTGTATGGCAGTCTTCATTCTGGATCTCGACATCCCTCAAGTAGTTAGAAGCAAACAAACAACTACACCTTCCTGTACCACCAAAACTAGATGGTCTAGTAAGAAGTGCTGATGAAAACTAACAGATGTAGCCACCACTGACATCGTGTGGTTTCACCTTCAATAGGGGACAGTCCTCTGGAGACAATGCATGGTGGGCTTTTAGGATTAAGGACTTAGTAAAGAAAGCCAAAGCATTCTGAAGCATAGGAACCCCAGGATTCATGACAATGCAAAATAGGTTCCTACACTGCTTCCTTAATGGATAAGATGGGATGTGTAAACCCTTAACAGGGCATAAAAGTAGCTATTCTTCCTCATGAGTTAGAGTTTCCAGGACAGGGAACAGTGGAAAATTTTGGAAGAGCTTTGGACTGGACATTCTCTTCATGGAGAGAGAGAAGAAAAAAAAAAAAAAAAAATTCTACTCCAGTATGTGAAAACCCTACTAATAATGAAACTGCTTGTAATTCACTTACTCTTTTGGCTGAAGCAAAGACCACCAGACAGTGTTTTCAACGAAAAGTGTCTCAAGACAATGTCCAGGTTACATTAAAGCAGCTTTTGCAGAACCTTTGGCATTTCCAGCTGGAATTAGTAAATAATGGCAGTCCCTGGTTATCGGCGGGCTTGGTTATCGGTGATCCGGATTTTCAGTGCTTATTTAGTGTGGAAAATCGGCAATTTTCAGTACCGACATGTGCCAATTTCCGTTTATCGGTGCCAATAATCATGTATTGGCGCCGATACATACCTAAAAGAGCAGCCAATAACCAAAAATCTGTGGATTTTGGCACTTATTGCCACCGATGAGTGTTGACAATTGCCAGGAGAACACAACTATCTGGCATGCTTACCTTCACTTTAGAAAGACAGTCCGTAAAAGCCACAAAAGCCGGATGCAAAAATACCAGTGGCCTTGACAAAATCAAAATTTGGACCATCAGCAATAGAATGGAAGACTTGGTGCGAAGGCTTACTACCTAACTGCTTATCTAGAGACCCAGGGCTCCTAGAAATGGCTGCAGGCACAACAGCAGCACTCACAAGAGGAATTTGTTTCTGGTGATAGAAATTCATTTCTCGCTATAATGTGGTTCGGATTCCACAATAAGCTGTAGGTCCCGTTGCTAGGTAACCAACTGGTTCTTAGCCACGTCAAAATAAATCTAATCCTTCGGGCCAGCCCTAGGAGAGCTGTTAATCAGCTCAGTGGTCTGGTTAAACTAAGATATACTCAACTATGGATCTCCATCAGTTATCTGGCTCAAACAAAACAACTAGAATGACCATGGGACAACAGAGTCAATCATGAAGGTCTAGGCCTTTTCACCCTGCCATACCTGTCCTTAGACAAACGCGAACTAAGTTTCTCCATGGAGGACTGAGAAGCAAAGACGTCCTCAAATAAAGATGGAAGTCTTCAATGTCTGCTACAGATGTCTTAGAAGACACGATGTCATGTCTTCTACACCAGGCTCTAAAGAATACCCACTTGGCTTGGTAGACATTGTCAGAGGAAGGACGTCTACATTACGCAATTGCCTCTGAAGCTGCTCTTGAAAACTCCTTCTCTATGAGGAGTTTCCTGACAGTCTGAACCCTGTCCCAGCCAGAGCGGACAATCCTTGGTGGAACCGCCTGAAGTGGGGCTGTCTGAGCAGACTTGGCCTTTGTGGTAACAACCTCGGGAAGTCTGTCAGAAGCTTGAGGAGATATGGGAATCATTCCTGCTTTGGCCAGAATGGGGCCACTAAAGTCATCGTGACGTTTGTGTGGTTGCGGAACTTGTTGAGGACTTCTCATACCACACAGAATGGCAAGAAGGCATAAAGATCTTGCCGCCTAGCAAAGGGAAAATGAATGAGTCCCCTCCTTGCTTCTTTATATATATCAAGGCCATAGTGTTGTCTGAATGCATAGTCAACATTTGGTTATAAACTTCTGTTGCAGTGTTGTAGGCCCAAACGAACTGCTGTCAGTTTCTAGAGGATGATGTGCCAGCGACTCTGTTCCTGGGACCACGTTCTGGACACTTCCTGGTTGCCTAGAAGAGCCACCCAACCTGGATCTAATGCGTCAGCATAAAAGTCTAGGTTGGAGCTCAATGGGAGAAGGGACTTTCCCTCTGACAGTCTGTCTTCTGATATCCACCAAAAGAGATAATCCCTGATTTCTTGAGAGACAGGGAAGACAAATGTGTCTGGATGAGCTCTCCTGTCCCAGCTAGCCTGCAGGTAAAACTGAAGGGTTCTCATATGGAGCCTTCCCAGAGAGAGAAATTGCTCCATAGAGGCTAGGTTACTGAAAGGGCTCACCCACTGGTTGGCCAAGCAGGTCTGACAGGAGAGGAATGAATGAATGATATTAAGTTATCTGGCATCGTGGTAACTGGGTCACTGATGCCGACATTAATTAAATAAAACAACATAGCTGTTATAAAAGCAATAAAACGATAAAAGAAAACCAATGAGATATATTTTTGTGAGAAGACCAGCGTCGATAATAAATCTAAAAATGCCACTGGCATCATACATCATATCCTCTCCAAGGATCTTAGCAAGGATGAACCTGCCAACCCGACCAAGGAGTGAGTGCCCCCTTGTTTGCTAATGCAGGCCAATGCTGTTCTCCACTGTGTGTTAGAACTCCCTGAGAGCTAGAAGGATTGCAGTTAGTTCCTTCTGGTTGATGTTTCACTTCTCCTGCTGTCTGGTCCAGGAGCCCGAAACTTGTTCTTTCCCTAGTGTTGCTCCCCAATCTGAATCCGACGCGTCGGAGAACAACACTAGGTCTAGGCTCCTCTAATGTAGAGAAAGGCCCTCCTGGAGCTTGACGGGGTCGTTCCACCACTCTAAGTACGGCCTTATTGGTTCCGAAATGGGGATGCACTTGGTCTCCAGATCTATTTTCTTGTCCCAGTTCTGATTTGGATTAAACTGTAACGGGCATAGATTCAATTCTCCAAAGTCCTGACTCTGAATCTTCATCCTAAGGTACAGAACTTCTTGGGGTGAGATCAGTTGAGATTTCTCTCTGTTTATCAGTAGACCTAGTTCCTCCTATACCTGAATCGTGGTCTGAAGATCCTCCAGGCAGCGTGTGCGGGAAGGAGCTTTGAGGAGCCAGTCGTCTAAGTACAAGGAGATTCTGATGTTTCTCGTGTGAAGAAAAACTCTGTTACATTGGCAATCATCCTTGTGAAAATCTGTGCTAGACGCTTGATGCCAGTGCATCTTGCGTCCTGAGCTACCTCCACGTCTTTCAATATCTTGACGCCTGACGTCCCAACGTCCAATGCCTTGACGCTTGACATCTTGGGATCCAGTTCCTTGACACTTGTCGTCATGGTGTTTCACTCCTAGATGCTTGACGCCAGTGCATCCTGCGTCTAGAGTTTCATTTTCACTACGTTCAGCGTCTTGAACCTCTGGACGTCTAGAAGCTTTAGTTGGACGTCTGTTATCCTTCTAGTCTCTGCCTCGTTGTCACACTTGCACCAGAGAAGACAAAGTCTGCTGCATATTTTGCAGTAAAGCTATATGCGGGGCTTCCTGCTGTTGGGGACAGGCTAGGGAAGCCTCAACTACGGGAATTATTTCCTCCTCATCATGGAGAGGGTTCAGCAGACGAGTACCCATCCGAAGGAGGAAGAGGAGGATGTACGGAAGGCAGCACAGCGTCCACCATGCTCTTGCTGCCTGGTATCCTGACTGAACAGGACTGTCTACGTTTACTCCTAGTAGGAGAGTTACCCTTGGAGCTGGAAGGGAAGAGCTCCGGGCTGCTCCAGTGGCTACAACCTGGAGCCTGTGAAGACTTATCATGACGTCCCTCAATAGGGGGTAACTTGCTCTTGAGGTCTCGACTTCGGCGCCAGACGCCAGCCCCTTCTGCTTAGGCCGAAACAGAGATCCCGAAACTGGAAAAAACTTTCCGGTGAACGAACTTCAGAAAATTCTAGGAGTTCGGGTGCATGGGGACGTGAAAGCACGCATCCTGGAGGTCCAGTGAGGCCATTCAGTCATGCTGTCTGACCGCTGCTAGAACTGATTTTGTCGTTTCCATAGCGAACTTCATTTTCTTGCACAAAAAGGTTGAGTGCACTGACGTCTAGCACCTGTCTCTAACCCCCCGAGCATTTGGGGATCAGGAAAAACCTATTGTCGAATCCTGGGGATTTCGGATCTCGAACGATCTCTATGGCCTCCTTTTGCAACATCATACACTCTTGTTGCTGTAGAGCCTTTGCCTTGGTTCTGTCGTTGCATTTGGCAGAAAGGTCTATTGGTCTTGCTGTTAGAGGGGGTCTCCTCAGGAAAGGGATCTTGTACCGCTCTTAGAGTAACTGAATGGACCATAGGTCCGTTCCTCTTTCCTCCCACACTTGCCAGAAGCTGGACAGTGTGGCTCCTACCACCAGGAAAAGATAGTCAGGTCCTGCTTCTTCCCTGTCTAGAGCCTCTTCTCGTTGTCGTTCTTCTAGCCTTCCTAGAGGAACCTCTACCGGAGGGCCGCCCACGAAAGGGCTGAGACACCTGAAACACAGGAGCCTCAGCCTTACTCTTTTTAGTGAAGAAAGTCGTTGGTAGGACTTTTCTTGCTGATTTAGATATCAGATCTTGCGTGGTTTTCTAGGCCAAGGATGAAGAGACCTCCTTTACTAAATGTTGAGGGAAGAGGTGAGAAGAAAAAGAGAGGGCATAAATCAGTTCTGATTTTTTGATTGGGCATGACCCCATTAGCCAGGAAAAAGCAAAGATGGGCCCTTTTCTTCAGAATTCCCGCTGAGAAAGGAGCAGCTAATCCGTTGGCACCAACTCTGAGTTCTTTATCCATACACGACATCAGATATACGAGTTTTTCGGTATCAGTCGTGTTGAATAATTCCATCCTCCTTCCTAAAGCTCCCAGGGTCCAGTCCAGAAAAATTAAAGACCTCAAAGGCCCTAAAAATTCTTTTGAGGTGGTGGTCCAACTCTGATGTTGACCAACAAAACTTCGTTTTCTCCATGGCCACTCGACAAGAAGAGTCAATCAGATTTGAGAAGTCTCCCTGGGAAGAGGCAGGTATTCCGAGGCCGAACGATTCTCCAGTTTGATAACAAAAGCTAGACCTCGAAGCTAGCTTGGCTGGAGGAAAAGCAAAGGTTGTCTTTCCTTGTTCCCTCTTCGAAAGCATCCACTCATTCATAACTTTAAGCGCTTTTTTGGACGAGCGGGAAAAAACCATCTTCGTAAATGCTGCCCTCTTATACGCCTTCCCAAGAGAAAATTCTGAAGGCGGGGAACGAGAAGCAGTCGGGATAAAGTTCTCTGGAAAAACTTCCGAAAATAGCTTCATAAGTCTTTTCAAGTTTGAAGAAAGTTGATGGCCTTTAATATTGTCTTCGTCAGAAATCTCTTCAATAGGATCCAAAGGAGAATGCGGGATATCATCATTCTCTTCTTCCGATTTTCCGAAGACGGAAGTAGCGACGTCTTTCAAAATATCATCCTGACGCTCGGCTCCCTGGCGTCCAGTCCCTTGACGCCTGGCGTGTTGGCGTCCATTTTCTTGAAGCTTAATGTCTTGGCGTCCAGCTTCATGACGCTTGACGTCCTGGAGTCCAGCTTCTCGACACTTGACATCCTGGCGTCCAGCTTCTCTATGCCTGACGTCCTGGCGTCCAGCTTCTCGACGCCCGACGTCCTGGCGTCCAGCTTCTTGACGCCCGACGTCCTGGCGTCCAGCTTCTCGACGCCCAACGTCCTGGCGTCCAGCTTCCCGACGCCCTGGCGTCTAGCCTTTCGACGCTTGATGTCCTGGCGTCCAGTTTCTTGAAGCCTGACGTCCTGGCGTCCAGCTTCTCAACGCTCGACGTCCTGGCGTCCTCCTCCTGGCTTCCTGGCGTCCAGACTTCTAAAGTTCGCTGTCCCGTCAAACCTAGAGGTTACTTGAGAACTGGCCGCCTGTGCGACATCGGTCAAAAGCTTCCTCCGGTTGACGTACAGCAACCGGTGGATGAAAAAAAAAAAACTTTAACCTCGCCTTTCCTATGGCGAGGGTGAGCGTCCTGGGAAGCGTCAACAGGTACGCTCGAGGGGACGACTGCCCAGTAGCTAAAGCCTCTCGCCTCCCTTCATCTGTCGACATTCCTTCTCACAGGGGTTGGTGAGCTTGGAAGAGGTCTAGGACTAGGAGCACGACAGGACCGAGCAATCGCACCCTCCACAACACTTTCACTTTTATTTTCTCACCAACACTTGAGTGTTTAAAATCTCTCACATTTGACCATAAATCCTCTCTAGTCTCTTACGAGGGATTCTATCCTTTGTCTAAAGGTTTGAATGGCCGTCATGATGTCTTTCAAAGTTGGCTCATTATCAGAATCAGTGGGGGTGTCTGGAACTACCACTACTGGGGAAGGAATAATAGGATTGTTAATAAGCGGAGAATTGTCAACTCTCTGATTATCTCTAGAAGAGCGAGATCTATTACTCCCGGCTCTTCTGATCCTATCCCTTTCAAGCTTCGAAACATAGCGATAGTAAACCATCCACTCTTTCTCTGATAAACCCAAACATTCATCACACCTGTCCTTTAACTCACAATTCTTACCTCTGCAATTTACACAAATCGAGTGGGGATCTAAAGCGGCTTATCGCAAGCCGGGTTTAAACTCCCTCACACACATTCTCACACTCGAAGCAGAGTCAGACATCTTGGAAAAAGGAAAATCGTAAGAGAGATGAAAACAAGCAAGGGTTTAAACCAACAGTATCTAAAAGTGGCGTCTAGCCTCTAGTTAATAAAATCTAAAAACAAGCGAAAGCCAAAGCCAAAGTGTACTTCACCAAAAACTGTGAAAAAACACGGGCCAAACGAGCGAAATTCCTAACGATGCAACTGGTACGGCGGCAGGGAAGATCTGAGGAATAGTTGGAATAGTTCCATGTACCTGGGTAGAAGGCGCACAGGTGGTACACCTGACTACCCATCGGCGATTGCCGCGAGTTTTGAAATTCTGCCGCGTGTCAGGGACTTAAGCTATATATATAACTACCAGGTAAGTCAGATGTTTAAAGGGCAGGTTTAGGAGTATAGGACACAGAAGCTCTAGTCTAGGGTCTAGCAGCCACTTTCCTAAGCCTAGCTTTCTCTAATTTACCCAAATGATTGGTCAAAACTTTTCATTTGCTTATGTCCCAATCCCTACATTCCTCGCAAGTCAAGTCGGGGAACATACTTGTCTACAGCAGTGAAAACAAACAGACTGTTCATCATGTTTAAATGAAGTCAACCTAGTATTACAGCTTTGCTGCAATACCGGTTACTGGTCACACTCGTGTTCGACATAATAGTCCAAAAAATTGAAAAAGGCTAAGCTATGAAAATATAGCTTGGAGGCTACCAAGTGAAAGAATACTTCACCAAATCCTTTGATAGCCAACCAAACCATTCGGTGAAACTAGTGAATTTAACAAAACACAACTGCTGAACGACTGATGTTTGCTCATCAATGGCAGAAATGAAGTGAGCTCTTCAGCTACGTTTTACCTATTCTTCCCAGAAAGTGGGCAGGGCACTTACCTGCACCAAAACAAAAGAGCGCCACCGTGAATTTTCAATTCTTAAGCTGCCGTTTAAAGTAATGTAATTACTTGGTACGTGTCATATATAAAATTATTATTCTTAAGCTGCCATTTAAGGGTATCGGCGGGGTCGGGGATTAATTTTGAGTGATGGTGTTCAAACTTCCACAGATGTTACCTCTAGTTTGACCAAAGAAGCATACAAAATTTCAGGTGAATTGGATGAAAACTTTTTTTTTTAAATATTTTTCTTTTAAACATAACATTTTTTATGTTTTTTTAAAGTACATCTCCTTTATTTATCATTCAATTTAAAAACAAAAGTAATTGCAGAAAGTTTAGTTCCTACCAAATAAAACGGCAAACTCAAAAATCTAATATGTGATGTATGCTATTTTAAAGAAATATTTTAAAAAGTGCAATAAAAAATACCATAAAATTATATATTAAATCTTGGTAAAAAATTTTTTTAGAGAAAAAGAAAAATAAATTTGCCGATGTGTTCTCTCACTATCTTTGTTCAAATTGCTTTTAGATTTTTAAAATCCATTCATAAATAAGGGAGTTTTGGAATTTGAATGTAGAAAAGTAAGTTTTGAGAAAAATGCAGTTAAAGTTTTGCTAACCATTTATTTTGCTTTTAGAAGCATATAAAGTTTCTTGGAAAAGCCTACATTGCACTTGTTCCCCTCTCTTTTATAAGAGATATATTATTCCCTCTAAAAAAAAACATTTATCACTTAAAGAAAATAGTTTATATTATTTTTGGGGATAATCATAGAATGCCACTCAACTCTTGTGCTGCCAGGTTTTTAGAAGGCTAATGAGCCCCTCCTTCATATCCTCCTTTTGATGTTCTTTGCTTCTTTTGCTTTCTTGAATGCATAGCAGACATTCGTTTCCTGGTCTTCTCTTTCATCTGAGGGCCTTTCAGGCTTTCTCCTGTCATTTTTCTCATAATAGGCAGCAATGAACTTGATGCATAGCTGATATCATGTTCCAAGCTTTATGACCGTGCTATCACTCAATTTCTTGAGTCCTCCAAGCTCACTCCTAAACATAACTTTGTTTGTTGTTGTTACATATTTCGAAACATATTGTGTATCTTTTTCAAAGCCATAAGATGAAAGACAATCCTCTTCCGAATGTGGTTTATGCATTCTTCCTTGAGCACTGGATATGGAGTGCCATAAGGCCCAGTGCCCTCATTCAAACTGCATACTCCTTTATATGCTGTCGAATCCCCTTCACCAACAAATACTTTATATATGAATTCCCTGTCTAGTGATCTTTGCCACAATGCGAGAGCACCAGCAGCTTCCATATCTCCAGAAGCTACGTCAGGGTTAGCAATTACATCTTGAAAATGCTCATTCTCTTCCTCCTCCCTCTCCTCATCATCAGATAACTTCAAAACAAAGTCGTCGGTGCCATCATCATCATCATCTTGATATATTTTTGCAAGGAAATAATAGATTTCACTCGAGCGGCTTAATAGAATATGAAGTACTTGGCATCTCCTCAGCACACGTGGTTGGTGGCAACTTGTGAGAAGCCATAACATTAGCTGTGTCTATACTTTTAGCTTCAAGATAAGTTTTGATATTCGAGAGCTTGGTTCCTTAAACACTAAACTTCTTTTTGGCATGTTGGTAATATATATAATACACAATTAACATCCAAAAGTCCGAGGAAGTGTTGCAATGGATTGAAAATAACAAATACACGATTACATCAAAGAAATACAAGAATTCTCTCTCGGGACAACTGGCTCGCATTATTCAGTCCTGGGAAGCGTTGCCATCTCTATCAGGAAAACATATTGTACGGCATACGAAAGAATACGCAATGAAAAGAAATACAAATACCTGAAGAATGAATGCAAATGAAATAGTAAAACCACCCTAACCAGACCTTTAATTCTCTACTTGGGTGTGGCCTTTAAATTGGCCTTTAAACCGTTTAAAAGGCTTCAGTATCGATAAAATCTTACGCGTGGCAATGGCGGGACCCAGATCCGTGGAAATATGACAATAACTAATTTTCACGAATTTGAGCCAATATCACCAAAATCGCAGGCCGCCGATACCCTTAAAGTAATGTAATTACTTGGTGTCATATATAAAATTATTATTTCTATTATTTAATGTTATTTAATCTTATTAAATTTAATATTATTTGAAAATTAGTACTGTAAATCATTATTTTACCATAAAATGTATATGTAGGTACAGTACAGTATTTAGTCACGAAAATAATATGAAAATACAGAATGTTGCTCTAAGAAAAAGTCTGCGAATGGATGAGTTTTCCTGCAAATAATTTATAGATAGGTGCCACAGAAAATCCCGCGAATTGCTGAGTCCGCGAATCCGGGGGGTCAACTTATACTGTATATGAGGCTATCAGTCAAGAAACATGTCAAGCGCCATCCTGGGTCAAAGTATTTTTTAATTTAATTTATTATATTTCAAAAATGGCACTTGGCATGTTTCTCGACTGAAAAGCTCATATATTTCTTTAACATTACTAGAACAGATATACCGTATAACCCATATCTTATAAGCAGCAGCTGGGTATAAATGAGAGAGATTCATCAACTGATATGCAGTACAGTAAATCTAGTCAAAGCAAGTATAACTATAGGTAAACTTACTGCATTGAAGAGAAGTTTACTGCAGTAGAAGCACACACATCTCAGAATCTTGATGGTTTTTGTAATAAATCCTATGTGAAAAACTGGCTTGGCAAGCTCCATATGACCAAAGTGACCTGGACAGTCTGTCATGTTTCCAGCACATGTTATGCATCTTGTGTTCCTATCAATGCATCCTTGACGGGGATCCATTAAGCCACCCAACTTTGGTCGTCCATTTTCATAAACTTCTGCATATTTAATGCCACCCTCTGTAGCTGACATTCGTCTCTGTGCAAATAACATTCTTAAAATTAGGAATATATATTGAGTATACAGAATTTTATTTCAGTACATGATATTTATTGCTCAGATCTGATTGCATTAAATAAAAATTTACATAATCTTAAAAGATCAACTACATTCTCAACAAAATGATTCAACAAAAAACAAAAACATTGAAATGTAATTACTGCACTTACAATTTCATCAGGACTCAGAATGCCAAACTGAATTCTGCGGACAGGCCGCAAAGTGGCCTTACTGTTGTCCAAAGACATGTTCAACACTTGTTTGCAGTTTCACTAAGAGGTGACTTATTTTCCAACCTTAAATAAAAATGGCCATACACCTGAAAGATGAAAACAGCTTTCATTATTTCAAGGTAAACATAGTACAGTACTCCCCCAATTTTTCGCTGGGATAGGTTCCAGAACCCACCACGAAAAAGCAGTCAGCAGAAATGCAAAACCCCTCTAAAAATGCTCAAAGATCTAGTAACTACCAAATACCCTGTACCCCTTAAACTAAAATGCTTACAACTGCCTATTATAACAGTTCACTGCCAAATTTAATAGTCCAAACAAAAATGTGCCTTAAATTACCACACTAAGACAATTTAATATTTCAAACAAAAATACATCCTAAACCATCACCCCAAACACCCAAAGTCTTCTTATATTACCCTCATACAACTGTTACTTTTAAGTGCATAAACACCCATAAAATGCTTATAGCAATGATTTGTTAATTTTCAAATGATATTTACATAAATACGACAAAATATCTATACAATGTTTAATACAAATTGAATATTTGATACAAATGAAATAAATGGGCCTTACAAAACATTTGACCACCAACCAAGTTACCCCTGGCATGGCCGGTTTCTCTCATAGTATTGTTGTTGTTCTGATTTCCTTTACATTGGTAAAAACAATTACTGTAACTTGTGTATTATTAGATAGTTTTAATGTGCATATGTATTTTTGTTCTCTCTCTCCCCCACAGTGAGATAAGAGATTGATTTTTTATGCATGAATGTTTATTTGTTTTGTACAGTATAGTTTTATAGATAAACGTCATGTTACTTTGCCATTCATTCTTTTCATATTTTCCATGTTATGATTATACAACTTTTTGCATTTCAATAGAAGCAGACTGGAAAATAAAATGAAAAATGACATTTTTATAATATAATTAATTTTATATATACTTACCAATTGCTTGGCTAACGATTATGCTCGCACGGCATCCTAAATTAAAAAATTCATGGTAGCGCGTTGGTTGCAAAGCAGGGGTGACAGGCCCTGTCCGCTGCAACGGGAGCAAGGGAGCAACAGAAGCCAGCGGCACCATTCTATTTATTGTCGCAAAGTCCATGAACAAAAGAAACCGAGGGCAGGAGGGAGGGCTCTGATTCAGTAATTACTTGGTAAATATATATAAAACTTCATTTTATTATCAAAATGTCATTTTTATATAAGTAACTTACCAAGTAATTACTTAGCAGAATCCCATATTGCAAGGGGGGTGGGATGAATGGTCTACTCTAATTCAACACATTAGGTGTGGTAAAATCTTGAACTAGAAAAAAGGTGGCTAGCACTGGAGCAGTGCTTGTCGCTTCCTTACCTGGTAAGAGGGCTACAGCAGATGAATGCTGCCTCTGGTTGGTGCTCCTCTTAACCTGTAGTGGCGTGGAGGTGAGCCGAGAGTCACCTCTACATAAGTGGGAGTCTTGCAATACAGGATATGCCTGATCACTGACAAGACATAATGCAGGAAAAAAGATGCCCTTGGCCTGGGCAGTACCATAACAACAAACCAGAGAACACCTGTCACCAACCCTGACACAACAAAACAAAAACCATTACCCATCCAACGAACTGGTAGGCACTCCATGTACAAAGTACCCCAGGCTCCCCAAACACTCAACATCCTTATAGCAAGACGAAGAGGCAGAAGAGAGACAGGATCTCTACTATGCTTCTTCCCCCAATACCATGCCAGCCACTGCCAAAGGTCCGAGGGTACTGCAGTCTTCAAATACTGTTCCCACTTCTTTAAAATAATGAGACATGAAGATTGACTTGCACCTCCAAAAGGTCGACTGAAGAATAGAAGAGAGGGATAAATTATGTTTGAAGGTGAGAGAGGAGGTTACTGCTCTGACTTCATGAGTTTTGACTTTGATCAACGGAAACGTGTCTTCCTGAATCCAGGAATGTGCTTCGGAGATCAGGTCTCCAATAAAGAACGATAAGGCATTCTTAGAAAGAGGGCGAGAAGGATTCTTGATAGAACACCAAAGGATGCGGGAGGGTCCTCCGATCTTCTCGGTCCTTTGCAGTTAGTACCTCAGTGATCTGCCTGGGCAAAGAAGCCTCTCCTCTTTGTCCGAGCCCAGAATATCCATTAAATTCTTGATATGGAATGAGCTAGTCCAAGGCTTAGAAGGGTCCTCATTCTTGGCCAAGAAGCCCAAAGTGAAAGAGCAAACTGCACCCCCTTGGGAGAAGCCAATCCTCTTATCGATCACATGGCTCATTCTTAGCCAAGAAGCCCCAAGTGAAAGAGCAAACTGCATCCCCTTGGGAGAAGCCAATCCTCTTATTGATCACATGTAGCTCACTTACGGCGTTTAGCCATAGCCAGGGCTACTAGAAAGAGGGTCTTCCGCAAAAGGTTCTTGAGAGACGCGGAACTGAGAGGCTCAAAAAGAGGGCCCGAAAGCCACTTAAGGACTACATTCAAGTCCCAAGACACTATATCAGACTTTTCTGCTTGGACATATCAAAAGACTCAAGGAGATGATTAAGATCCTGATTAGATTAAAGATCTAAACCTCTGTGCTTGAAAACAGAGGAAAGCATCGCTCGGTATCCTTTAATGGTGGATGAGGAGAGACTCTTAGAAGTCTTCAGGTACCGGAGAAAATCTGCAATCTGAGCTAGTCTCAGAAGATGAGATGTGATGTCTGCTGTCCACTTCAACTTGTAGACGTTGCAAGTAGACTGTTGTCTGCAGCTGCTCTTGAAAAACCTTTTGCTCTGATGAGTTTCCTGACAGTCTGAACCCTGTCAGAGAGAGAGTGGATAACCCTTGGTGATACCTCCTGAAGTGTGGCTGTCTGAGTAGCCATGGTCTTTGGGGAAACAGCCTTGGGAAGTCTACCAAAGGACAAAGAAAGTCCGGGAACCATTCCTTTGTGGGCCAGAATGGCGCCACGAGTGTCACTGAAATGTTGCGGTGAGACACGAAGGGAGGGAAGGCATAGAAGTCCAGACCTAACCAATCTAGAAGCATGGTGCCCGTCACCCAAGCCAGGGGATCCGGGGCTGGAGAGCAGAAGAGAAGAAGACAATTGTTTCTTGAGGTGGCAAACAAGTCTATGGAGGTTTGCCCAACAATCTCCAAAGGTCGACACAAATCCTATAGTCCAGGGTCCATTTGGTAGGAAGGACCTGCTTGTGATGGCTCAGCGGGTCCAGCAGGATGTTTAATTTCCCTTGGATGAAGCGAGTGACCAGCGTCACTTGATTCTGGTGTGCCCAAAGATGAAGGTCCTTTGCAGTCTGGCAGAAGGAGAAAGGACAAGTGTCCCGTTTCTCGATATACGACAGCATTGTGGTGTTGTCTGCATGAACAACCACTATTTTGCTGCAGATCAACTAATAGAAATGTAGGAGGCCTAGATGAATGGCCTTCAGCTCTTTCACACTGATGTGAAGGGAAGTCTCCTCCGGGGACCATGTCCCAGAGACCTCTTGATCCCCGAGAAGAACTCCCCAGCCCAGATCTGAAGCATCCAAGTAGAAGTCTAGATTGGGGTTCGGAGGGAGAAGGGATCTCCCCTGCAAAAATCTTCCTTCCGGGAGCCACCACTGAAGATCCGACTTTATCTCCTGAGTCTTCCTGTCACAGTTGGCTTTGGGAAAGAATTGAAGAACTCTCGTGTGCAGTCTGCCCAATGTGATGAAGGTCTTGATAGATGACAGAGTCCCTAGAAGCCTCATCCATTGATGGGCCGAACACGACGAAAGGGAGAAGAACTTGTGAATTGTCTGTAGGCAGTTTGCGATTTTCTTCGGGGACGGAAAAGCCTGAAAAGTCCGAGAGTTGAGAAGCATCCACAAATAAAGAATCTCCTGCGTCGGAACCAACTGGGATTTCTGGAGATTTAGAAGAATTCCTAGATCTTGAGAAAGACATAGAGTTGTCTGAAGGTCCTTCGTGCACTTTTCTTTCGAGGGTGATCAAAGAAGCAGTCATCTAGGTAAAGGCTGAAGTTTATGCCGATTAAATGGAGCCGTTTGGCGAGAGGAGGGTGGTTAGTTTTGTCTGATAGTTTCATACAGTCAAAAGGAGGTTGTATTCTTGGAAACTTCCGGCCAGTGGTAAGGAAAAGTCTTCGGCAATGAGGTTGGAGACAGCGAGTCCTTTGCAGGTACCAGCGTACTGCTCTGACAGGGCAAAGGAACAATTCGTCAGGATCGTTATCAACAAAGTCATTAAGAGACGGAATTGAGAAGGCCTCATATCTGTCATCATGACAAGACGGGTTTTGGGTCTTAGCCACGAATTCCGGGACAAATTCGAAGGCTATGGACATCCAACCCCTCGTATGCTTGACATCATAGGATAGGCTATGGAATTCGCCAACTCGCTTTGAGGAGGCCAGAGCCAGCAGGAAAACCACCTTGAGCCGGGTTCCCATCTAACGCACAACGTGGAGGTTCAAACAGGGCATGGGTGAGGCTGCCCAGTACCAAGTCAGGTCCCAAATGGGTGGTCTAAGCTCTTTTGAGGGACAAGACTGATCAAAGCTCTTGAGAAGCACTGAGATCTCCCAGGAAGAAAAAAGATCGATAACCTTCATTCGTAAAATTGCCCTCAAGGCAGCTCTGTAGCCCTTGATGGAAGACATGGAAAGTTGTTTCTCTCTGCAGAGAAAAACAAGGAAGTCTGCTACCTGCTGAACAGAAGCTCCGATTGGAGAGAGACCCCATTGACGACACCAACCACAGTAAACGGCCCAACTGCCTTGGTACATGACTGAGGAAATTCTTCTGAGATAGCCAGACATCTACAATGCTGCTCTGCAAGAAAAGCCTCTTGCTCAGAGGAGATACTGGATAATCTCCAGCAGTAAAGATAGAGACTCTACTGAAGGGTGGAATCTCTGGAAGCAGAGTTGACACAGAAGGTTGTGCCACAGAGGAACCTTTCTTGGAGCTTCTGACAGCAGGGTTAAGAGATCAGGGAACCATTCTGCTTAGGGCCACACTGGAGCAACTAGGGTCATTCTGAGGTTCTGAGAGGCCATTACCCTGTTCAGAACTTGGATAGATTAGGCAAAATGGAGGGAAGGCACAGATCTCAGATTGTCCCAGGAGTGTTGCAGGACATCCTCCGCCACTACAAAAGGATCTCGAACCACGGAACAGAACACCTCTAGTTTTCTGTTGAACCTCGTTGCAAACAGGTCTATTGAGGGTCTTCCCAATACATGAAAGAGCTTATTTGCAATGTCCTGGTGCAGAGACCACTCAGTCCCTATGACCTGACTCTGATGACTCGGAATGTTCGCCACTACATTCCTCCTGGCCGGGATAAACCTGGCAGAGAGATCCACTGAATAATCTAACACCCATTGATGAAGGAACACCGCTAGGGAGTGTAGTTGGCGTGACGCCAGGCCCCCCTGCTTGTCTACATAGGCCACCACCACGGTGTTGTCTGACATGAGCACCACGGAGTGCCCTATCACCTTCTCCTGAAATTGCTCAGCACCAGAACACTGATGTAAGGCTGCCTCTCCTGTGAAGTCCACACTGGAAGTTACAGGACCTTCCAAATATGCTCCCCAACCCTCGCACGAGGCGTTCGAGAACAGAAGGATCTCTTACGCTGTTTTGGATGTTATGGCCTAAATGACTTATGGCCGAACGACAAGGACCGGATCTTGATAACTGAAAGTTGACAGGGAGTAAATTTACCTGCTATTTTTCTCTCTTCCTAACCAAAGTCTAAGGTGTTTTTGAATTCAGTGAAGATATGAAAATGATATTTTTTGATAAAATAAAGTTTTGTACATACTTACCCGGCAGATATATACTTAGCTATAGTCTCCGACGTTCCCGACAGATATTCAAATTTCGCGGCACACGCGACAGGTAGGTCAGGTGATCTACCATACCCGCCGCTGGGTGGCGGGAATAGGAACCATTCCCGTTTTCTAATCAGATTTTCTCTTCCACCTGTCTCCTAAGGGGAGGCTGGGAGGACCATTAATCGTATATATCTGCCGGGTAAGTATGTACAGGAAGCTTGCGTACATAAGAGCTCAAAGCCTTCCATTCCAGAACAGTGAGATTCTCGCATTCAACACAAGTGTTATCTTCTTACAGAAAAATCCAAAGCCAAAATCAAAATCAAACCACAAAAGCATATGCCAAGCCAAAGATCCAATACGTCACCAAAGGTCAGTCAAAAATAATCCTCAGCGAGCGAAAAATGAAAATCTAAGCAGGAGGAACCAACAACAGATGTTGCGGAACCAGCGACAGAGAAAATCTGATTAGAAAGCGGGAATGGTTCCTATTCCGCCACCCAGCGGGCGGGTATGGTAGATCACCTGACCTACCTGTTGCGTGTGCCGCGAAATTTGAATATCCGTCGGGAACGTCGGAGACTATAGCTAAGTAAATATCTGACGGGTAAGTTGCATGTACAAAAATTGTCAGATTCCTTTATAATTTCCATGCAGAAATGAGCTTTTGCTTTACAAAATTCAACACAGTAATACTATGCTCACATTTTCTTCCATGGTACCTGGTGAGTTTCCTGGCATTGACAAGTCCATCATGAAACTGGTTGGTGGATAAATATGCCAGAAGTCCTAGGTATTGATTGAAGACAAGCCAAAAATATAACCTTATTCAAAAAGTCAAGACTCTACAGAGGAAAGTCATCAGCCGAGTCACCTTTAAGCTGAATTCCTAGAATGTTGCCAAATCAGCTTTACCAATGATCCATTCAGGTAGCCTTGAAAATGAAGGATTTGAAGCTACATTTATTACTATTGGAAAATGGCTGCTGGTAAATATGACATTTTTATGATAAAGTTTTACATATACTGACGAGTACTTACATTCCTATAGTTTCTATTGACCGACGGCTAAAAGTTTTGAAATTAGTGGGTAGCGCTATTTTGTTTGGCTAGGTGACTAACCCCGCCCACTTTCGGGGTAAGAGAGGAACAACTAGCAAAAGTATTCAATTTATTTGTGCCATAATGTTCATGTGATGGGAGGAGGGAGGTTCCAATCATGTAATTACTTGGTAAGTATATATAAAACTTTGTTTTATCATAAAAATGTCATTTTCATATCAGTAACTTACCAAGTACAGTAAAGGCAGCCCCCAGTTTATGACAGGTCCGGCTTACGACATTCCGAGGTTACGACGCTTTTCAAATATATTCATCAGAAATTACTTCCCGGTTTACGACCCATGTTCTAGGGTTACGAGACGTACGCCGATCCGACGGAAGAAATATGGCTCAAAAATAGCAGAATAATAAAAATTTGGAGTTTTTTTTATGAAAAACTCAATAGAAATGCAGTTTACTTCATTTTCAATACACCCAAAGCAGTAAAAGTAAGGTTTTCTTAGGATTTTTGACTATTTTCGACGATTTCTCGGTTTACGGCGCAGCGTAAAAACGGAACCGTCGTAAACCGGGGACTGCCTGCAATTACAGTGCTGATTCCCACACTGACAGGATGTGGGATGCATGAACAAATCTACCCCAAAATATTAAATGGTAATGAATTTGAAAATAGAAAGGACTGCTAGCATTAAAAAATGCCTGTTGTCTCCTTATCTGATATGGGAGCTGCTGCTGGAAGGTACTGCCTCTATTGGCTCTCTCCTTATCGTATAGTGGCGAGGCAGTATAGCCGAGGCTTACAAACTATTAGTGGGTACCTTGTAGCAAGGATGATTCCAATTGCTGACAAAGGTAATGTTGTTGTCCCTGTCCAGGGCACAGTACAGAAAAAACGACAATGAAATAAACGTCGCCTAATACCATGAAAAGTTAAAAACCACTGGCCAACTATGAAGGACTGGAGGGCACTCTGATACAATGTACCCCCAGGCTTCCTTAAAAACTCAAACCACCTCAAATCAAGGTGAAGAAAGGATTGTTTCCTACACTTCCCCCCAACACCACGCCAGCCACCGAAAATGGACCCAAAGTACTGCAATTATTGTAAACTCTTTCAATTTCCTTCAAATTATGTGCTGTAAAGACCGACTTACATTTTCAAAAAGTCGCTTGCAATATTGAGGAGAGAGACAAATTATGCTTGAATGCCAACGAGGTGGCTACAGTCCTAATTTCATGAGCTCTCACTTTACACAATGGAAAAACCTCATCTTCAACAGAAGAATGGGCTTCCGAAATGAGGTCTCTAAGGAAGAATGCCAGGGCATTCTTTGAAAGTGGCTGAGAAAGATTCTTAACAGAACACCATCAGGTGTTTGAAGGACCACGAATCTTCTTTGTGCTATGAAGATAAAACCTTAGAGCTCTCACAGGACACAATACTCTCTCTTCCTCATTTGGGCCTACAATCTCAAACAACCTTTTACTTGCAAAGGAACGTGGCCATGGATTGGAACTGGACTTATTCTTGGCTAGAAATCCCAAAGAGAAGGAACAGACAGCATTCTCTTGGGAAAAACCCACTCTTTTGTCTATTGCATGGATCTCACTGATTTGTTCAGTGTTCGCTAAAGCAACTAGAAAGAGGGTCTTTTTAGTTAGATCTCTTAGGAAAACCGAATGCATAGGCTCAAATCATAGGCCAGATAACCATTCAAGGACAACGTCCAAGTTCCATGACACCGCTGCTACCTCTTTCTGTCTTATGGTGTCAAACGATCTAATTAGATCAGATAAATCCTGATTAGAGGAAAGGTCCACTCCCCTGTGGACCCTTGACTGTCAAGGATGGCAGTGTGGTAGGTTTTTTTGTTTGTTTGTTATTTTATTTTGAACGGGTTTGCTTTGACAAGGGAGACTATTTTTGTGTTTTGGGAAACAAATGCAGTAAGGTGATGTTTTGTTTTGCTTTTGCATCTATATTTTTGTTATTGAGTTTTTAGTCGTTTTTTAGTTGAATGTATTCAATAAATATTTTCATTTTGATTACTACCAGTTCATTCTGAGCTTCAAGAAATGTGACAGTATAAAGAAAAGAACAAAAAAGAAACAACTTCCCCCCTTCTAGACTGCCCTTGTGGCAGTTTTTATGTGACTTAAAATTGGATAAATGCAAAGTGTACTACTGCAGAACACTGATAGGTGACATGTGGTATATGCTGAACTATTTAGTAGCTTCATTCTTTGAAAACAATCAACTGTGATAAACTTGCAGTGGTGGTTTGTTTCAATGACCTTATGTAAAAGACATACTGTGGAAGTATAAGGGTGCAATTTTTGTTGTTTACCTTGAGTACTAATTCAGTGTCATCTGTTTGCACATTGCTGCGGTGGACTATATCTTATTTTTGCTACTGATAAGCATTTCTCTTTGTTTGATTGGAGAGGGCCCTACCCTAATGTTGTCAAGGGAAATATATAATACTGTATATGTGTTCCCTTGTTTGGATTAAAGACCCTAAGGTTGAAGGGACAAGTAAATACTAAGTATATATTTGTCCTTATAACCTGTCTAATCTATTTTGTATTTATTATTGTACTATTCTCTTATGTTGAATTGCAGTGTTTAGTCCCAATCATTAAGTAGTTGTAGAAAGTTGTGTGACTAGTGTGTACGTGGAAGTTTTTGATATAAGTTTCACTGTTTGCATTTTGCATTTTTGTGTGTACATATATGTTAGAGTATTATTTTGTATTAATAATTTTGGCCACCCAGTACAGTACTGTAAAAGGGGCCCTAAAATTCCATTTATAAGTTGTAAGTAGTTCATAGAATAAATAAATATTAAGGAAAATTGTCTGAATAGCCTTTGTTTGAAACCATCTGCCTTTACTTTATTTGACACTTAAATTGTCTCTTCTGGCTCCTACAACAGGTTCCCGTCAGTCTTAAGATATAGTAGAAAGTCTGCTATTTTTCGGCTATAGATGTCTGAGAAGAGGACACTGCGCTTTCTGCACCATTCTCTAAAAATTGTCCACTTAGCCTGATATACTCTATCAGAGGACTGTCACCTGCATTTGGCAATAGCTTGCGAAGACGATCTAGAAAACCCCTTCTTTCTAAGAAGTTTCCTGACAGTCTGTATCCTGTCAGGGCCAGAGTAGACAACCCCTGATGAAAATGCCTGAAGTGGTTTAGCTGATGAGGTTTTGAGGTAGCAGCCTCAGAAAGTCTGTGAGGAGGTGGAGAAGATCCAGAAACCATTCCTTTGTTGGCCAAAAGGGGGCCACTAGGATCACTGACAGATTTTGGTGAGTCTGGAATTTGTTGATCACCTGTCTTATCACGCTGAAGGGGGGAAACACATAAAGGTGACTGTTTGACCAGTCCTGAAGCATGGTATCGGTTGCCAACACTAAAGGATCCAGAACTGCCGAGCAAAACAGAGGGAGACGATGGTTTCTGGAAGTCGCGAACAGGTCTATGACTGGAGTCCCCCACAACTTCCAAAGATCCGAGGAAACGAGGATCCAGAGTCCACTCCGTGGGTAACACTTGTCTTTAGCAACTTAGCTCGTCTGCCAGAACGTTGAGCTTCCCTCAAATGAAGCATGTAAGAAGCTTGACTTGAAACTGCTCTGCCCAAGGCAGCTCCCTTGCCATCTCGTAAAGGGAGAAAGTGTGTGATCCTCCTTCGGTTTTTGATATACGCCAAGGCAGTCATACTTTCGGAGTGCACTGTGATGGTCTTGTACACTTCTTTGAAAAATTGTAACCCCAGAGGAACTGCCTTCAACTCCTTGGCATATAATATGGCATATAATGCCTTCAACTCCTTGGCATTTATATGCCAATTTCTTTGTTCTGGAGACCAGGTCCCTGAAATTTCCTTGTCTCCCAACAGAGCTCCCCAACCTAGGTTTGACGCGTCTGAGAAGAAGTCTATGGACGATAACGTCCCGTGAAGACTCATCTATTCATTGGCGGAGCATTGGTCCAGAAGAAGAAATCTGTGCAGTATCTTGAGGCAAGACTGTATTCTCTTCGGTGAAAGAAAAACCTGACAACTCTGAGTCTATTATCATCCCTAAATAAAGAATCCGTTGTGACAGAATCAACTGAAACTTATGAACAATCATCAATCCCAGCTCCTGGGCTAGGAAAAGTCTTTTGAAGGTCCTCTGAACATTTCTCTTTCGATTGGGCCTGAAGTAGCCAATCATCCAAGTAAAAGGAGATCTTGATTCCCATCAGATGGAGCCATTTTGCACAGGGAGCGAGCACTCTGGTAAACACTTGAAGCGCTGTCGATAACCCAAAACATAGAGCACGAAACTGGAACACTTTGTTCCCAAACATGAACCTCAGAAACTTCCTCAATTCCCGATGCATAGGGACATGGAAGTACGCATCCTGCATGTCTATAGATGTCACCCAGTCTCCCTGGCAACTGGATGACATGACAGTTCAATTTGTCTCCATCTTCAATTTTGTCTCCTGAATGAAGACATTCAAATCACTGACGTCCAGGTCATGCCTCCAGCCCCCTGAAGCTTTGGGCACCACAAAAAGACGGTTGTAGAACCCTAGGGAGCCCACACTCTCTAATTCTATCGCCCCTTCTGGAGAAGGGACAATATTTCTTTTGAGAGGGCCAAAGACTTTTTCAAGCCTTGTACAGTACCAAAATTAGCTTTTTATGCCAAAATTCCTTTTTTACATGATGATTCTTTTCGATAAAGGTTCCCACAAATTGTTCATAACCATTATGGTGCCATTAATCTAAAATTAATCCCAAAAAATCCACTAACGATTGGTTCCTTTTTCAGATACAAAAATTGATTAAACCGGCTTTTGACCTCTAACGTGGTATATACTGTAAGTATACTTGCCCTAAGTGTAATTCTGGGGCATATGTCGGATCCACGAGGAGGTTACTGAAGGTCAGAATTGACTCTCATGGGGGATTAAGTTTCCATACTGGCTGTAGGCTCTCCAATCCCGAACATTCAAGCATAAGAAACCATTCAAAAAATTGTAAAACATATATTGATAGAAATGGTTTCTGTATCATAGGCCAAACATGCAATGAATGCAAACTGCCTAACCTGGAATCATTATTTATTAAACAACTTGTTCCCCAGTTAAATATCCAGACCACCTCCACTCAGCTCTACCCGAGTTAACTTTTCATTTATGCATTCCGTCTTCTGCCTTCTTGGTAGGCTATAAGGTTGGTTAGCAGTCTTTTATTCTGCTTTTATGTCTTTTTTGTTTTTTTTTATTTTTTTATTTTGTATTCTAACTGTGCCGTATTTCATGAATTTCACGGATTTTTAAAGCAATTTTTAAAGTAATTTTATTCATTATTTAACAGATTCCCTGGAAATAAAGAACTGTGCTGAAATTAGTACGTTTCCATGGTCCACCTTCGTGCCGATGTATCCCATTTGGCTGTCGCCTACTTCTGTTTTTACATATATATAAATACATAAATACTAGGGATTATCGTTTTGGAGCTTTTTCTTTTTCCCGGGATTCCAGGATAAAATTAGTCCTAATCCCGGGATCCCAAGAATTCCCGGGATTTTCAGTTATCTAAAATTACACATTATACCTTGTTTCCCTTTCAGGTTTTTGATGTGCTTAGCATTACTAGATATGCAGAAATATTACTGTAGATTGACTGTCTTATTAATTCCACCTAATGTTTAATTACAGCATACACTTTGTTTGTCAACAAAGTAAGAGGAATAAGAACAAGAGCTAAAATATGCTTCGTTTACTACTTTATTTTTGTTCTGCTTCCAAATTCCAGTGCGAAGGAAAATGTAAATTATAGTTCATTATCACTGATAAAAAAAATACATTTGTTTTCGTTTATACTCAGTGAAATGAAAAGAGTACTTAGTGACAGAAAATGTAGTAAAATTAGATGAAGAAAAATTAAACGTATGCATTCTTCATTTATAACATGAAGTAAATGAATGAGAAGTTTCTCATAGAATACGACCTTATATAACACGACACAGTGGACGGTATCACACACAGGCTGCAGTCACTCATCACAAACACTTCTTGTTCAAAACCTGCTTCGCGTGATTACCGTCCCAAATATACAAAATAATGCATTAGGTAAACAGTAATACGACATTTCCACGTAATAAAGAAGTAATATATTCCTCTTGAAAAATCTGCAAAATTATACATGATTATTTTGTCATGGTTTTATATCCCTGTCCCCTATAGATTTAGTTACTGCAATAAACTGGAAACACTGAAACAGACGCTTTATCTTCCCTCCATGGATTTATTTGACAGGATTTATCTTGCAAAAGCGTTGCAACTTGAAATTTTACAAGATTTTAGCAATTTTAGCAAGATGCTGTTGATGGGAAAATACAATTCACTGAAAATATAAAGTATTTTATATAAATATCAAAACAGTGACATAATCTACACATCTATCATTATTATCATAAGGATAACGACAGAAATTGTCTGTATTTACAGTATATAAAAATATAAACAGAACAACAAGTCCACAACCATCCTGCAGTCAAATTTGTCCCTATTTTTGTACTTAATTTTTTTCCCAGGATTTCCCGGGATTTGCAAAAATATCCTGGGATTATTAAACCTTGAAAAATGTCCGGGATCAGGGAAAGAACCCATATATATATATATATACATATAACCCGAAAATCATCGTAAGCCGGAAAATCGTCGAAAATCGTCAAAAATCATAAGAAAACCTTACTTTTAATGCTCTGGGTGCCGTAAACTGCATTATTATTGAGTTTTACACAAAAAAACCTTCAAATTATGATTATTCTGCCGTTTGGGGCCATATTTCTTTCGGATTGTTCTGTGCGCGTCGTAACCCGAACATCGTCGTAAGCCGGAAATAATTTCTGATGAATATATTTGAAAAGCGCGTCTTGGAAATAAACCGGGGACTCTCTGTATATTATATATATATATATATATATATGTATAGATACAGTCGGCGCAAAAATCAAAAAAAACCACTTTACATTTGTAAACAAATCATAGCAATGCATATAAAAAAAAAAATAAAGGGAAAATTTTAGTTTACTTATATTTTTTCAATAAACTACAGCTTTTAACCTTCTTGGCATTGAATGCTAAATTTGAAAGTTTTCTTCAAACCAAAACTTACAGATGGCATCCTTCAAAACGTTTTCTCATCTGCTAGTGCCTTCAAATGTATGCCCAGCAATTTTCAATTGGTTTAATTGCCTGGCCAGTCCAATTTTCTGCATAAATACACGCATGCCCAAAAGTTCCTTGTAAGGGACTAATTCATTTTCAAGACATTTTCATAAATCTCTCCATTCATTGGTGCTCTCTGGGAGAAAATATAATCCCCCACTACCCCTATATCCGCTGAAACATCCCCATACCATCATAAGCTGGATGTTTCACAGTCTTGACTGTGTATTTTGATGCATGCGGTTAGATCCTTGGGGCCTCCTTACTTTCTTGCCAGCGCTATGAATAATGTGGAAGTTAGATTCATCGCTAAAAACTACCCTTTCCCAATCCTTTTCAGTCCACTTCAAATATTTTCTGCAAAAAGCCATCCTTTTTTTCATAGGCTTAGTGAGGAGTGGCTTCTTTGCTGCAACACGACATGGGAGACCAAGGTCTTTCTGCAATCGATGTTGCACGGTCTGTTCAGATCGTTCCTAAGCAGATCAGGGTTTGAGACTTCAAACTTTTGGCTGCATTGATGGAATAACAATCCTTTTAAAATGTTATCCGTTCTTTTTGTAGTTTTTTCGTGGCCTCCCTGAGCCTTTCTTCCGCTTCAGTGATGAATCAAGGTCTCCTGTCTTGGGCGGTTGCACCACAATGAGACGGTGCTTTTAGAGAAAGCTCTCTTGCAATAGCTGACATTGACTTGCCAGTTTTGTATCACAATTTCTGCTTTCTTACCAAGGATAGTTTTAGCCATAATTATATAAATATATATATATATACAATGACGCCAATTGACAGCCGATATAGTATACTGAAGTATTAGAAACTCATATAGACAATACAGGCTGCCAGACGAACGATAAATGGGGAAAATATATATATAGCGGAAATCGCAAGAAAATATATATAATATATAGTGTAGCTTTTTTTTAGACTGTACATACACACACACACATAATATATATATATATATATAAAATGTGACCCAGACTCAACACCAAAGCTATAAGTAACTATAAGTAAACCTGGCTCAAGAGGTTATAAATACCACAATTAGAAGCTTCCAGATTAAAGGTCAAATACTTGTCATAGGAGGTTTCAAATATACCTGCTCCTATTTCACATTAATTCCTGGTCAATTTCCCTTTGCTCTCTGCTGATTCACAGGGTTCCAGTGTAATTACACTAGAGGGTTTCCTACCTTGTCCAAACACAGGTTGTCAGAAGAGGAAATGGAAAGATAGTATGTTAAAAGACCTCTGAGAATTGGGAGTGGAAGATCCTGATAATTGAAGAGATGCACCATTCAACAATTGAATGTGGAGAGGCCTGGTGCAAGCAGCCATGGGTCACCAAGAGACCTTAGAGTGACCGAAGTGAGTGAGTCATGAGTGTGTTACACTAATTTCTGATAGTTTGCAAAATGATGGGACTGCCTCTGATGTTTCGTATTACTTGGGCACAGTGCCCTAAGTGAGGTTAGGAAAATAAGGTCTCTTTAGGTCAGGAGATAGCATTCTATGAAAGGTTAGGTTTGTTTTCATCTACGGAACCTGTTCCTGTTGTTCTACGCTTGCCTCCTTATATCAAGCACAAGGGTAAGGACCCCAAGGTTAGATTAGGTTGGGTGTTGTTGGTTAGGTCATGTGTGAACATGCTTGTCAGAAACGTTCGAAGTCCACTAAAATACGGTCATTCTAGGGAAGGGCTCTGCATAGAGATACCATTTATTAATGACATTTTTGAAGGAAGAGACAAAAAAGGGTACATGTCTTACAATGCTGTACAGGCAATACAATCTGAGAAATATACAGAGATAATCAAGAATTTAATGTCTTTCATATTTCTACATCCATCCCTGAATGGCTGGTAGTAAACACTGTCCCACTGAGCTTCCCCACATTTAGTACGAGCCCCTAGGGGATTAACGTACAAACGTACAAGACGGAAAATTTCTGATTATCCTGGTATAAGCTATTTCCCATATCTCACAAGTACTGCATTATAGGCTTTAGGAGAGCTGTTAATCAGCTCAGTGGTCTGGTAAAACTAAGGTATACTTAACTTAAGCCTGCAACTCTTTCTATATTATTGTCAAAAAATTTCATTCATAAACAACAGCCTATATCTGTGCACAGCTCTTCCTTAGAAGGACCTAAAATAGGCTGCGTAGCCTAGGAAAATGAGCTTCTCAGGTCCAAATGCAATGGTGGTTTCAATCAAAATACGACCAATCCAACAATCTCATATGTACTGTAGTAGGTCTCGGGTCACAGCCCGATTTCTCGTGTTCACGAAAATCTCTCCCATGTGTTGTGGGCAGTGTGGCAAATAGGATGGCTACCCGAGGCGTCAGCAGTTCACTTTTCTCCTGTTAGGCTATAAGCTCGAGGGCAGGAGAGCCTACCTCCTCAAGACCAGTCTTTCCACTATGGTCTCCAGACTAGACAGCCAGGGCAAGACCTACATAAAACTTCGCCCCAAGCCTTTCAGAAGGTAGGGCAGCCTTTGCATCACCTTTGTCGAGGTCTACAAGGCAAACCTCGGCGGGTGAGCCTCAGCAGGAAGGCGGCCTCGGGTAAATGTTTTGTGCTGGTTCCCTCAGGGGCACTGGCAGCCTCTCCCGCACCACCTCTCTTATCTCATGCCCCCACAGGCTATTCTAACAGAATCCCGGGGATATGAGACCCTGACGGAATCCCTGATTCAAGAGGGCACCGTGCACCAGCAGCAGCAGCAGCAGCTCGCGCAGGAGCTGGAGAAAGGGCATTCTCTTGGTGCGGGCAGCAGCTGTAAAGACAACATTTTCCAAAGTCACCGCAACATAATGGCGACCAAACTCGACGTGACAACTTGAAATCGAAGGCCACTGTTGTCAGGACTTGCCCTTGCATAAGGGGCTCGCGCTCGAATCATGATGTACGCTCCTTTAAAATTTATATCAAAGTAAACACTGACTTGAAGGAAGAAAGTTAGGGTGGCAACTTACAGAATGATGGCAGTGGAAACACTACAGAGCATAAGGACGTCGGATGGTACCGACCGTCCACGACTGACTGCCTGAAACAACACTCGAACAGCATTGCCATTTAACCTTTCCTGCAAACATTTTGGTAAGACGCCAAAAATGAGTTAGATTTCAGCGACATTTAGATTATGTTGCCTCAGGTGATGCTATAACTCAGTAATTATTTTACTTTAAACTATTATTTGACTTGGAATCATCGTATTCCTCTGTTTTAATATGTGTTTTAAGCGTTTCCGACATTTGTCCAGTTAGCAAATGAGTACTTCTAGAGATATTGGACCCCACCCTTATATCTTAATATTCGGGGAACACAGTGGGAAAATAGGATTTTTGGGGTGGGGGGAAACCCAAAACGATTGAAGTATACGGACCATAACCCCACTGACAGTTCTCATTCAGATTCAAATAAGTTTATGATATGCTTTCAAACTAATATAGTTCACTAAGGCAAGGGTCGCGTGTTGTTGGTTAGGTCATTTGCTAACGGAACGAACGTCAAAAACGTGTAAAGATTACATTAAAACATGGGAAAATTATATTCTCAAGTTCAAAATGCGATAATGGTTTAAAGAAAAAGTTTGTCTGTTAATCATGCAAGTGCAAAAATCCGTGAAGACCAGCTTGAACTTAACAACGAAATTTTCTTTAAAATTCCATTTCCTGTTCAGTTCTGCAGAACGTCACTCATTTTCTTACATTTTTTATATGTACCAAAATTAATAATAATAATAATAATAATAATAATAATAATAATAATAATAATAATAATAATAATAATAATAATAATAATAATAATAATAATAATAAATTATTATCATTATTATTATTATTATTATTATTATTATTATTATTATTATTATTATTATCATTATTATTATATAAAAAGCTTAAAAGCTTAGTCTGACGAATAATCTCCAGATTTAAACAAACGCACCTTATTCAACTATATATCTTAGAAGACGGTAGGTGACACTTTAAGGTTCAAGGTAGCAGTGCCTTTAGGAAACGTTAAATTCTAGATACCTTCACTTCGGCAAATGGATAAAAACATAGTGTAACCATCATGAGAGGTTCATGTAAACAGAGATGAGTTGCAGATCCTCGAAATCCCCTAAGTAAGATGAAAAAAAAAAGTATTTCAGTAACAACGCTTTAAAACCTAAATGGGGTTTGGTTATCAAATCATCCTTTAACTTCTTCAGCAATCATTAAATTTAAACATCATACTCCTAATATTCCTAGTAGGCTATGTATATGACGAGTCTCGCAAAGACTAAAAATCGCTGAATTTTGGTAATCTTGGTATTTGCAATATATATAGAAATTAGCACACTCTCTACGGAAAGGGATTATCGTATAACCACAAACACTTATTTAAGAGATGCAGGAAGTAACTAATGACTTGTGACAAAGGCTTGTTATTCGACTCGTCAGGCCACTGTTTTGGCTGAAAACGCTAAAACTGTTCAACCTTGGCAATACTGCTAACTGCCCCTCTGATCCACAGCTTGCGCAATATAGTGGCAATAGGTAACAGAAGCAATAAGCTAAGCGCATTCGTGTTTTATTACTATTAGTGATATTATTCTTTTAGGTATATCATGCTTTCTTAATATTATTTAAGCATGGCAAGCCTTCTTAATCTATGCTGAAGCTATCTGAAGTACAATATCCTGTATAAATTAATGTCCGATATGAAGTTACTGAATTTTTCAGAAAGTAGCCTAACATTAAACAATATTAAATTCAACCCCCTTTTTTATTAATAAGATTTTTATATACATACCACAAGAAATCATCATAAACTCTGTCTGAAATATTCACCTGCTTATTGGAATATCACCCTCTGCCCAATGATGAGCTCAAACTTTAAATTCAATCTTGTTTTAAATGCGAATTCTAAAACCTTGAGTTAAGCATATGAAAACTGGTGTTCTAAATTTCGTTTTCTATTTACGACACAAAGATTTCAGTAGAAGATGTACGTGAAATATTTATTGTGAAGCCCTGAGTTAATATATATTTCCCTCTGATATAGCAGTTGGTATAACCATTATGCACATACATCGTTTCATTGTGCAGTAGACAATAGTAATGAGTAATTTACAAATAATAATAATATCAATGAAGATTGTTTCCCTCCTTCCAATCGAAGCAGAAGAATATTAAATTTCCAATAAAGAACGCAGGATCATTACCACCATGGCCATTATATACACTGTAAGGGCGACAAATCGCGCCTTTCTTTCCTTGTGTTTCTCCTTTTCAGATGTACATTAATCATGTCATGTATTTTACCTGTCTTTATTTCAGATTTTTTGTGTACCTCATCTTACGCATCATTGTACGGCCTGAAACAACAATAATAAAGAATCAATCTTTCACCCCTGACTTTTCTTGAAGCCTCACAACACGTGCAAGCATGTTCCTATGGTTTATTCTTCGTGATTAGACATGAATATTCGTAAACTGTTTACATACCGTACATGGGAGAGTGGACCTCTCTACAAATTTCCATTCGGGGCATCTCCGTTTTAAATAAGAAAAATAATATCGAGCAAACCATCTGTCATTCTTATGATACTTAATGTAATCTGTTTTATTTCATGTCTAATACTATGAATGGAGAACTGTTTATATATTTTGAAAAATAACCAACAGTGGGGACTAGCTTTATGGATTAACACCATAAATATAAAAAAAAATATATGATGTTATCGGCCAGTGAGTTTTCTAAATAAAAACATGCCCAGTGACTTATATTAGCCTATCATGTGGCGAAGATTCTCGTACATTTACTATACTGTAAGTGCAAAGCCTTTGTGTCTTAATTCTGCAAAGGTATTTCCTACATCGTCTGAAGAAGAGACTTCAAAATATTCCATGAATATACCCTAATGTTCTCCATAGAGCGAACTCCAATACTCTAGTATCCATTTCGACCTCTGCGTTATGACGAACGACCTTATTCTGTCACTGCCAGCTGATAAAATACTGGTGTATCCATGGCCAGGTGAGGTAACGTTAACGCTGACGTCGTTTTCACTGTATTCGTTGGCTGACAAGCCTGTACGAGTATAAGTCCCCGCTCAACGCGTTCTCTGTGGAGAACATGCCATTTTCTGCAGTCCTTTCCGCGACCTAAGGTCGAGCGGAATATATATTTCAAAACCCGTATCAGAAGAGAGAAACCACCCAAACAACACAGACCACAGATGGTGGAGAAGAGTATCTTCATATATTCATCGTGATGAACCTCAACCATTATATTATTAAGAAATGCCTTGTTAAAAAGTAATATTTAGAATTTACTATGTAGGTATCATGCAAAATCATTATGATAATTAACATCAAGGTTAAAATGAGGAAATTGGAACTAATTTTTTTTTTTATTTTATGTTTTAAATATGATTATACTAATAAGAAATAAAATTCAAAATATGCAATATGTACAATTTACTATGTTGTTATAATGTAAAATTATTATTGTATTATGTAAATATTAGAAAAATTGTACCCATACCTAAATAAAATTGTGGATAAACCACATGACATTACTCTTACTAATATTTCACTTTCTAAACTATTCCCTACCATGGTTAGCTAGCTAACTGCCCTCACTCTTCTTTCACCCATCTTACCTATCAGCTAATCATATATATATATATATATATATATATATATATATATATATATATATATATATATATATATATATATTTCTCATCACAATTATAAACTATGTATATATTGTCTTTCCAAGCAATCATTTATTATGTACAAGTAACAAGAAATTTATTTCATATGTCAGACATTGTTTATCACTACGTTCTCTGTATAACCTGTCCTGTTTTTAAGGAAGCAGTTTGACCTGAGGTCACCTGTAGATCTTTGTATGAGGGGTCTCTGCGCACTATGCAGACGTCCGCATCCCGCTTTATAAGCAGCTGTTTTTTATCAATAAATCGGCAGTACTTGTCTCCCTGCTCATTATTTCGCACCTCTCTCACAAGCCTACATGTAAAGGCTCCTTCATATCTGTGGACAATTAAAAAAAATGGAAATGATATAATCAGGAAAATCTCAACCCCTTTCAATATCCACTTCAGTCAACTTTGCATTTTACCTTGCATTCGTAAGTTTTTTCAAATACTACAGAGAACTGGATACAAGAGAAATTAACCAAGAATATCAACAAAAATACAACGAAGTCACCTTCAGAAAATACTAAGGACGAATAGGCGAATTATAATAATTAGACTGAATCATTTTGTCCACGGGTTGACAAAAATCCGAGTAAGATTATTGTGTAGGGGACCTATAAACTGAGGAGTTTGACTTTCAATTGCTGTTTATCAAGGTTTAAAGGAAGGAATCCTTTTTCTTGTGCTTTAAACTGCCACCATTAGCATTTACTCTGTAACTAACTTTCTGGTTTATGCGACATCAAGCTGCTGCAGCCTACATCCTTGCTGTCTGTACGATTTCTAGCTTTTCGGGTAGGCCTTAACGCTCCCGTTGAGCTGAGCGATTCATGCAGTAAACAAAATCGGTGGTAGACAAGAAAGCGTCGAGGGGGCTAAGGAATAACGAAAAGTTTGGTTAAAAGTGATTAAAGGACAAGAATATCAAAACGCCATTAACACAAAATAGTCTGAAGCTTTGTAATTAGGAGCGCAATTACTGTAGTATTGAGATCAGTAATATGACGGACGTTCCCAAAAAGCTTAGTCTAGAATACTTAACTAATCATTATTATCCTTCCGCTGTATAAAAATGCCATAGTAAAGATAGTTCACAATATATGAGGTACTTTTCTGGTTCAAAAGAAGTGTCAGTTATCTCCGAACCAAACCGATTTAGCAGAGAGGGGTCTTACATTCAATAAAGTCTTCCCCCTTCAAAGTTTTAGTTGATGAGTTTCAATAAACCTTTCCAGTACTACATTTACTGACCAATTTTTAACGTCACGTGTCAATTTACCGGTCATCATTTTATATATATACCATGGTGGTACATCACTCTTGTCAAGGTGAGAGCAACGATTTATCTCCCGATTAAAAATTGAATTTTCGTTTGACAAAATTCTAGATTCATTGAATAAAGTATGAGACTGGTGATGAAAAGACGATTATTTCACAAATTACTTTGTATAAAGTGAATGAAAAGAAACAAAATGGATTAAAATACGTACGTGGCCGATGTCAACCCTTCAGGGGTTGTTGGGACTTGTGAGAAGGTGTACTGTACTGTACTGTGCTGTACTGTACATGTCATTTGCTTGAGTGACGGGGCATCGATTATAAGGAAAAAGATTGAATTATGACAACAAAATCAAGGTCCTTATTAGTCCCCCAACAACGCCAGCTGAAGCTTAAGGCTCATTCATTACGGACGCAATGATTATTGAAAAGTTTTTATTGTTTTCCTTTTTATTGTCATTACTTTCTCATTGCTAATTTTTAAGAATATAGAGAATCGTAGATTATGTTAATGACCCTACTGTCTAAAGAAGCGTGTTCACTTCTCCCAAAACCCGGTGGGAGAGCAAACAGGAGAGCAAGCTTGGGATAAACCACGAAGGAAGGGAGCGACAGCCGCGCCTCTTAAGGGAGAGAAGGTTATACGTTATTAAAATAGATTAATATTACCAGTAGCGGCAGCGGCAATAAGTAAAAGTAACTTTATTCTATAAAGAAAGAAGACTACTCCTACTTCACTGCCCGCGTTCGATGACGACGATTCGAAAAATTGGCTTTCGCGGGAAGAAAGGGTTCCGTCATCGGACTGTGCAATTCTTGAAATCATTACTATCAGCCAAGCTGTAACCAGAGTTAGAAAGCTAAATGCTACCAGTGGAAGATATACAGAAGTAGAGAATGCACTACTGTATGTATAAGAGAAATATTGACGAGCTTATACATACATAAGCTCACATACCCTAGGTATAGATAAAATATGTCTCGCTCCATTGTTTCACTGCCCTAGCGACCAAATAATTAGTTTGTGTTTTGTTTCACACTTAAACACACGTCATAAACACCATACATGAGTATAAAAGAGGCCCTTACTTTCGTTTTACGTTAAGTGGAACAGAATGACCTCGAAGCGATTTTCAGTGAACATCCACTCATCAGCAAATTTGCCAGCCTTTATTTCTTGATTCATTGAATCCAAAGAGTACTAGCTGGAAGGGTCCAGAAGGGCGATATTTGTATTGTCTTTGAACTTTGACGCTGTATGTAGACTGAAATTGAATGGGAATTCCTCCCAGGCAGACTTGGAGTGAGGCTGACCACATTTCCAAGGTTCTGTGAAAAAGAAGAGCTGCATCCGCCAAACTGTTCTTGAGTAAGTCCTTTCAGTCCTTCTAAATATTTTCTCTTCATCAATACTGATGTTAAATAAGATTTGGCTAATGTTAGTACTTGGCTAAAAGAATCTTAATGTCATTCCGAATCTTAAGTTATTAAGATTCTTTTAACCAACGAATTTTGGCAAATTTAATCAAACATCAATAACGAAAAAAAGAGAATGATTAGGACTGAAAGACTTATCATAAAATCAGTTTGTCAGGTGCAGCTGTTCTTTTTAACATAACATGATTTCAAATCATTATGAAGGAATGAGTCTGTCACAAAATATGTGAGATATGTATGAGGTATAAGCAAAGATATTGCTCGTGGTAGGAAGTCATATACAATTAATTCAGTGAAGTCTTTACAATGTGCTTTCACTTTTTACAGAATACGGTCTGAAAAAGATTATATTAACAGTCTTCTTCTTTCTCACTGGGGACGGCTCTTCTCTTAGCTATTGCTAAAATTAATTCCTCTCCAAACGAAGCTCTGGGTTTCTTCTTTCTACACGAGATGACGAAAGGGATATAAGGTAGGCTGCCCTTGGTATTAGTCCGTCAGCTAGAGGGGGAGTTTCTTTGCAACCTCCCCCCCCCACTACCCAGGACTTGACTTTTTTGGTATTGTTGCATACCTTAGTTCATTATAAACTGGGAAAAAATGTTCCCATAAAAACTCTTTTGCACTAGTCCGGATAGTATGATTAAATTTGACGACCATTCCATTTAAAAAACAGTGCTCGATAGCCTCATCCAAATGTGTTTATACTGAATTATGCAGAACAAATAAAAAGATTGTATCGGTTGAACTTCATATAATCTTTATATGCATACATTAAGTTTAAACATATCAACATACACGAAATCATCATATTATAAGCACTGATATTAATGGAGTATTTACAGAATATTAACTTGTTATAAATAAAAAGCAAATAGTTTATTTACCAAGAAAATCAATTAACTGCACAATTTAAGGCATTTGGCAGTGCTGGCTGGGTGTGGTATGTAAAATACTTTTAGTACTAAATTTGGGATGTCACATATCCTCATTACTAAAGATAACAAAGTGGCAACTGTAAAATGAAGTGATGTTGTGGACATTCTCTCACTCATCTTCACTCTCTTCACCGACATTCAATTCACTTGTTTCGTGATCTTCCTCTGACTGAATAAACTACTCTTCATTTTCTCTACCCCAGCCTCAATTCCTTCCTCTGAAAGACCCACTAAAGAGACTGGCATTATGTCATCTTCACTCCATAATGGTTCAAGATTTTCATTTGTTCTCTTCCAACTATGTTCACATGGGCTTGGAACTTCTTGAATTGCAACTTAAGCTGACTTGCATATTCTGGTTTGGTAGTTGGCTCTCTTGGCATGTTGTAAAAGCACAGACTTGCAGGGTGGCGCACATGCCAGATCAAAGTTAGACCCTTTCATCAAATCACTCTCACTCTTAGCTTTGGCCACAAGCTTTAGATACCTTGCTGTGTTGATATCAGATTCTTTATTTAATCCATACAAAGAACACATGAAACGTTGTAAGCTCTGCATCAGAGTTTGTGGGATTTTCCAAGTTTCTCATGGTTTTGCAAATATTGAAATGAACTCTTTGTTGGCCAACATCAATTTCAAGGGTCTCATTTTACCTTTTCCTCGTACACGCACTCGTACTGTTAGCACCAGTGAATTCATGCAGGCCTACAAGTGCCGAACAAAGCTCCTGACCATATTCATTTGCCAATTTTGTGATATCTGAAAGCCTCCTTTTGTTACCATGGCCAGTATCAAACAATACTCTTGAATCTATGTTATGAACATGTGCTAGCAAAATGAAAAATACCTGTGTCAGGGCTTTTCACTCTCACCGATTTGTAACCTTTGTTGTTGACGTACAAGGTATACAAAATTATTCGCGTGTCAGTTTCTTCTTGATCTGATTTCAGAGCTTCAGTTTCTGTTACTTCAGTGTCATTCATTTCACCACTTTCTATTAGAAAAATGCTTCCCCTTCTTTAATAAATATGACTTTCCTACGAATTTTATCAGCAAACTCTTTGCTTGTCCAGACCTTGAACAATAGCGCGACAAGCTGTTGCTTGTTTTCATCATTTTTGAGAAAGGTGTTCCAATCCCCTGGTCTTCTTGTCTTCGTACCACCTACGACAAATTTCTCACTCTCTCCTCTTCTCTTCCTTTCCATTGACTTGACTGACCTTTTGCATGAGTGTCTGTACTGAATATTACATCACCTCTTGCACATAAGCCATAAATTCTTTCACTTATTTCGAAGAAGGTCTCTGGCAGTTGTTTCATGTAATAAAACAGTGCGTTGCCATCCTCTATTGTAACATCTACAAACAGATGTTCCGAAGCATCAACCGATTCAATATTTTTGTGAGATGGCAAATCCTTTGCTTTTGTCAGTTTTCCTTGGGAAGCCACCTGCAGTTGCTAAAGAGTACGGCACAGGTGTTAAGCTGTATTTCATTACTTCTCTCAAATCTACCTTTTCGTCTAACACTTTACATTTAATAAAAAACAGAAACGCATTACTTTTTTTTTTATTTCTATACCTAACTGTCGTGTTTTGGCTTGACTTTAATCTTACCATCTTAGTCATATTGCACACTGTCTTTAGGTTTTTCCTTTCGATGGGACAAAAAAAGTCCAGTTGCCTTTCATGACTTACATTGATCTTTAGTCTTGTTTCTACAAACTCATCCATTGACTTTTTCCCTATTTCCTCTGCATGCAAAGATCGTATTCAATTTCAGCCGGCACTGGTGCACCAGACCTTACGTTACGCATCATGTTACTGTCGATTTCAAAAGGATTACCGAAACACTGTATTGCCTCTTTCACCGCCTCAACAAAACTGTCCCCTCTTTTGATCTCTTTTGGTCTTAGGTCTTTATGGCTGTCAGTCATCATGCCTGCAGGGCCAAGAGTGGCACAAAGGTATTTAGTTCCCTCATGCGTTGTCCGTGCCCACCACTGGTGTGCTTTATAGTTTCTGGTGATCCCACTGAAGCCAATCCACTACCTCCTGCTCCTCCTCTGGACTTTGCATGTTTCATAATTGTTTCTTCAATGGTCTCACCTACAACACGTCTACTGCCAGGCACAAAAGATCGAGGGACATTAAATGCTCCAAGTTTCAGCATTTCGCTGGCTCCTGGACGACTCCAGTCAATATTAGCAAAGAACATAACCAAATATGACATGTAACGAGCATAGTTCTGTGCATCATAACTAAAAAACAAAGTTGTCAAGAGATACATGCTGTGGGCATATTACATCCTGAAAATAACGTAGAATACTGTAATAGTTACTCAATGATGTGCTTTCAAAATTAATATGGCGTGAAATAAATTTGATACGGGTATTTAGGAAACAAATATTTAAAAAAGGTGAACATCTGGGCGGCTTCAATAATTTGCAGAGGAGCATTATTATAATGGAAATTTATTGTACTCCAAATGAGTATTTTTTGTGGGAACACTTTTTTTTCTACTATGCCGTGACCCAAGCTAACAGGAAATCACAATGAAGTTAAGTCCTGGGGGGAGTGCAAAGAAAGTGGTCCCAGCTGACGTACTATATCGGTCTACTCTCTCTCTCTCTGCTGACTGACAATCTTGTACTTTGGTCGTATGGGCTGCCTTCGGCCCAGACGCAGACATTCTAGCTTATTTCCTGCGACATCATTTGGCAGAAGTTACAATATTCTGAATGACTCGGGCAGTCTGGAAATACCTTGAAGAAAAAAAATGAATTGACATGCTCTAAACAAATAAATTAATACTACTTCACTAACACTTTTATAATACACATCTCTGCAAACTAAACTTATGCACAAAATTAACTTATACATCATAGATGAATAATGAAAATAAGAGGACCGACGAACTTATTATCAACTAAAAAATTCCCCTTCGGTAACATATATAAAAATATATTATTTCCGAGGTAGAGCGAATTGGATATTAAAGGACGTTTGTAGCTTAATGCCTGTATATGAATCATGGTGATGTGATAAAATTTCATTCATAATATGGCTACATGCGACAAACGCACTACAAGGTTAGCATGGCAGAGGTGGGTTGATACTGATTCTAAATACAAATACCCGAGTCGACGGTGATTTGTAGCTGAGGGTCGGTAATAACTTATACCTCACTTGTTGGCTTTGTGGGCTAAGGCGTCACTGTAGTCCTGAGTTCTTGTCCTTCGCTGGTTCGAGCCCACGGGACGACGAACTTATTGTCAACTAAAAAAAATTCCCCTTTGGTAACATATATGAAAATATATTATTTCCGAGGTAGAGCGAATTAGATATTAAAGGACGTTTGTAGCTTAATGCTTGTATATGAATCACGGTGATGTGATAAAATTTCATATATATATATATATATATATATATATATATATATATATATATATATATATATACACACACACACACGAGTATCCAGAACTAAGAGAATATGAGCCCAGATTCTTCATTTATTTCAGAATGACAATAAAATAATTTGACGATTGACTTAATAAGGATGATAGTTCATCATTAACATAATGCAGTGTATTCATTAATATGTAGGCTAATTATGAATACATACATCCAAACACGCATATATATATAATATATATGTATGCATATATATAACATATATATAAATAAATGTGTATATATATTTATTTATATATATATTAGACAATATATGTATATATATATATATATATATATATACTGTATATATATATATATATATATATATATATATATATATATATATATATATATATACACGTGTATGTTTATGTATATACATATACATGCATACATATATCTATGTATTTTATATATATACATATATGTGTTGATGTGTGTATTCATAATTACATGTAAATGAACACACTGCATTATGTTATATGATGAACTATCATCCTTATTGAGTCTAAGTAAATCGTCAAATTATTTTATGGTCATTTTGAAATATAAATGAATCTGGGTTCATATTCTCTCAGTTTTGGACCCAGTCTTTTGAACATACCGTGCGCATGTTATTTACTCCACTTCCATATTAACATTGAATGAACCGCGCCGATAACCGCCATAATGTGTACGGTCACCACTTTTCGCATCCGGGCGGTTTCCGCCTCGTCTGAACAGGGCCTAACAGTAGGCCTACTGGTGGACAGTATGCGTAAGTTTGATGATTCGCATCTTATTCCTGAATCATTTTGCTAGGAACTTACAGGAAAGAATAGCCTACATCTTTGCTCTAACTGCTCTGTTGTCACTTCGATGCAGTGTTCTCCGAGTGAAGTCCGGGGCCAGTAAATGTTTAAAATGAACCAAATCTACTTTTTTTTTTTTTTTTACCAAAAATAATCCACAATCTCCTATAATATTCCTTTATGTGTAGGATAATTAAAGCGACATTGTCAAAAGTATTTTGTTTCATTACGGTATCCATATGTTGTACTAAACTGGGTAAATATAGGCTATTATCAACAGGCACCCTAACAGGCTTGCTGCACACTAGGCAGTTAATAAAAGGAAAATCATGTTTTGATTTTCCAATTTCCAAGTGATTGCTAAGCAAAGGAAAAATGGGAAGTGCCATGTACAGTACAAACACCAACAACAAAATGAATAGCATGTTGCATGGCTTGGTGAATGGTCATATTGGTATAAAGGCTAGAAATTCCTGCATTGACGCTATAGAATAGCATTGCATTGATTTAAATTCTTATAGACTGATGTGTTAGTTGTATTTTTGTAATTGTAAATGTTATATTTGCTTTGGCAATCTTTAGTTTATTTCAGTATGCTAACTTTTATTATAAATTGAAAGGAAATTGGTTATCTTTTGATTAATGTGTAAATTCTTGGTAATATTGGTATTTAAAGGCTAAATATTCTTACACTGATTCTACAGAATAGCTTTACATTGATTTGAATTCTTAGAAATTTATAATTTATGAGTTGTATGTTTGTAATTGTAAATGTTATATTTGCTTCGGCAATCTTTAGTTGATTATAAATTGAAAAGAAATTGGTTATCTTTTGATTAATGTGTAAATTCTTGGTAATAGTGGTATTTAAAGGCTAAACATTCTTCACTGGTTCTATAGAATAGCATTACATTGATTTGAATTCTTACAGATTTATAATTCGTGAGTTGTACTTTTGTAATTGTAAATGTTATATTTGCTTCGGTAATCTTTAGTTTATGTCAGTATGTGTAAATATTCATATTCTTTTACAACCTTTTCGTTCTAACATGCTTAAGTTGATTACAAATAACAGAAAATGATGAGCTTTTATTTTTTGTTATAGGAAAAAAGGGAATTTTTTTTGCTAGCCTTAAATGGCATAGAAATACAGTACAAAGAGCTTCATGTTGTTTTTTTATTAAACCTCAGAATTATTTTTCTTGATCCAGGTAAGTTATTCATATAACGTACATCAAATTCAAAATCAATCTTGACATCAACAGATTTTTTCCAGATAATCTTTTCAGCGTCTACAGATTTTTTTCAGCAGATCCTCAGATTTTGTGAAAAAAAAAGTGGCAACACTGTTTAGTAACCCTCCAGCAACTGCAAGACCTGCAAGTTCGGCTGCTTGCTTGAGTCACCTCAAATGTTGTCATGTCATTATGTTTCTTCTTCCTTCTGCAGTCAAAGTTCCAATCAACCCACATCTGGAATTACTTGGTCTTTGTCAGCTTCTTCCTCGATGACGGTAACACTGATAATTAAAGCAATGTCATGGGATATAAGAAAAGGATGCATTCAGTGAAATGCCGGACAATGTTTACAAAGCGTGAAGCAGAGAGTGTAAAGTCCCCGCTCAACAAATTCACTACGATGAACATCCCGTTTTCTGCGGTGCCTTCACAGCCGACCTGAGGTCGCATGTACACAATCTTATTATCATTATTGTGATTTGTATATTTATTACCTGTTCATTTGCCCTTGTACCACGTATATGTGTCAGAGTATTTTTATGGCCAACCAACTATTGTTAATCATCATGTTTTCTATATGTACCTGTCCTGTTTTGTGTAGAGAAATAGTTTGACCTCAGGTCACTTGTAAATTTTTGTACTCACGGTCTCTGTGTATATGCAGACGTCCCCACACCACTTTATCAGCAGGTTGCTTCATCAAAAAACCAGCAGTACTTGTCTTTCTGCTCATTATTTCGCACCTCTCTCACAGTGGTGACCCCGGAGTGGTTCCCAGAGCCATTAACGGACCCAAATGGCAACTTAGTCTTGACCTGATGAACAAACCCACGCCCCTAACGGACTAACTACGGCACTCTAACAAAGCTTTCGGGCGTTACCGACCCTCGTCGGCAAATCACTGGTGTCATTAGCGGACATGCACGGCACGCTCCCAAGCATATATTGACGCGAGTGTTCCCTCTCACTCCAAGTGAGTTGCGGAATGAGCATGGACACAGACATCCCCACCCACATACAAATTACCACAAACTTCTCGGAGGCAGACGTCTCCCTTGCGCAACCCCCTTCCGCGCACTCCTCCATGCGGTGCCCGCTCCCGCGCGATGCCCCTCCTGACAGACCAACTAAGGGCGGCCCTCAGCATAAAGCTGCTGCCTTTCACCCATCAGAACCCAGCGTCCTGGCTCTACAGGGTCGAGGGGTAATTCAGGGTGGCAGGCCCGACCGATGAGGTGCTGAAGGTGGACATCGCCATCAATGCCCCTACCAGAGGAGATATACAAGAAGATGACGACAACGACGAGCCCTGTCACTTCCAGGAGTTAAAGGCCACGCTCGTCGAGACCTACTCCCTGCTGGTCTCCGAGAGAGCCACCTGAGCCTTCAACCTCGCCATCAACCCCTGGCAGGACTCGAACCTCTTGGAGACGTAGCATGCCCTCCAGGACCTCCTCCTTCTCCCCAAGACTGACAGCAGCAGCAGGTGCAAAGAGATTAGCCTGTCGAGGGAGATCCTCCAGTGGCAGCTACTCCCAGAGGTCCGTGGTCAGATCACAGAACCATACACCCTGCAGGTCGGGGACCTGGTCAAAGTGGCGCAGCAGCTGACGGACTCCACAAGGGCAGTGAAGCAGGCTTCCACGCCCGCACACCCCATCAACTGCCTCCAGCCGGAGAACCCCACCACAGAGGGCATCAACGCTGTCGACAGGAGGAGGCCACCCCACCAGCAGAAGAAGGAAAGGCCGGGGCTTTGCTATTACCACCAGAGGTTCGGTAAAGCTGCCCGAAATTGCGAAGCTCCCTGCCTTTTCTCCCCTCCAAGAAACGGGGGAAGTGACGGCCTCCCCTACAGGCCGCCATGGCAGCAGCATCCAAAACACCCAGGGGCCCCGCACCAGTAGGCTTCTACGTCCCCAACACTATCTCTGGCAGGATGATGCTGATCGACACTGGGGTCATGCGGTCGGTGTTCCTGCCTTCCAGAGAGGACCGCAGACGCCCACCGGACCCGGCTGCCTCCCTGACAGCCGCCAACGGGTCCCCCATCCTCTCCTACGGCACCAGGCTCCTGTCGTTCTCCATCCTTGGCCAGAGGTACAAGTAGAACTTCATCGTCGCGGACGTTAGGACCCTGCTCCTGGGAACGTACTTCCTCGCCCACTTGGGACTGGCAGACGACATCAGCCACAAGCGCCTGCTAGACACCGAGTCCTGCCAGTCCCTGCCCTTGTCGCCGGGCCCCAGGGAGCCTGAAAAGTGAATATGATGCTAAGACTAAGATAAGAAATTTTAGTGTTGGACAGCTAGTTCTAGTGTTCTTACCAGTGAAAAGATTTCCCCTTGCCAATAAGTTTCAAGGTCCTTACAGGATAATAGAGAAGTTAAGTGATTGAACTTATGTGGCTGAAACACCAGGGAGAAGGAAACAACAGAGGAAGATACATGTGAATATTATGAAACCTTATTTCTCAGAGTCTAGAACTGAAACAGTGTCAATGGCCTAAACAACTTCATCTACACAGGACGATGATGGCTACGAATTGGGAGCTGAAAATAAGATGAACAATTTTTCAATAGTGGAAAATTTGGAGCACAAACTAAAACATCTGAGTGTTGAGCAAAGCAATGAATTAAGTGAAATGATTCAAAGTTTCCCTGAAAATTTTGCAGATGTACTTAGGTGTACCGACTTGACAAAGCATGAGATGAAGATCAGAGAAGACGGAAAACCTTTTAAACAAAGAGTTTACCGCATATTACCTTTTCATCGAGACGTTTTGAAAAAAGTTGAATATTTATTGCAGCATGGATTAGCAGAACCCAGTTCAAGTCATTACAGTTCTCCTTGTGTGTTAGAGAAGAAACCAGATGGCTCATTTAGGATGAGTACTGATTATAGGAAACTGAATTCCATCATTGTGGCTGACAATTATCCCTCTCCTCTTATTGATCAATTACTTGATAATAATGGGCAAGCCAAGTTTGTTTCCAAGATAGACTTGTTAAAAGGATATTATCAAATTCCCTTAGATGAGGATACTAAGTTGCTGTCAGCTTTCATTACTCCTTTTGGACTGTATCAATATGTAACCATGCTGTGTAGAGATGGAGAACATTTTCAGAAAAAACAATGTAATTATTGATTATTTATCCCGTTCCGAATCGTTGGATTCAAACCCGGGATGATTAATCTTCTGGGGGGAGGAATATAATGATATAGCCTTGCAATACGTATATTTTTGTAAATTTAATATATTTTCTGTAAAATTTTATATATTTTCTATTATATTTGTCATGTGTTGTGTGTAGTAATGCTGTTTATTGAAATACCAAGTGCCAGATCTTAAAAGGGTTAGTTTGACTGCATGATTTTAGAGATAAGATACATTTTTCTGTTAGAGTCATGTTTGCACAGCTGTTAGGCTAATGTTTACCCAGGTGTCAGGTGTTCAACCAGGGTAACCCCCTCTTTTTCGAAGGATCGTGCCCAAACCACTTAAGCTGTCATCAAAAGAGAGATGACAGGTCTAAATAATATTTGAGGACCGAGGCGAGCATAAAAACCCCTTTAGCGAAGGTTTGTTTCCTTATCTACTTAAACTGTCATTAAAAAGAGATATAGGATGACAGGTTTAGGTAACAGTGGTTGGCTCAAAAACTTGTTGTTTGAACAAGTGTGCAGGCAGGAAATCCCCTGTCAATTAAACAGATATGAGATGACAGGCTAAAGAGCCCTCTTTGACCCTTGCGGCTTTTCCCTTCTCCAGGGAAATTTCCCTTGTTATTTTTTTCCCCTTCAGGGAAGATTCCCAGGGTGTTTCCCAAAAATGTCTTAGTGGCAACATAAATTACTTCTCATAGTAGAATTTGGAAAGCTGGGCATTAGCCTGTTAGAGTCCATTTGAGTTGGTCAGACTGTGAGAGAGGTGCAAAATAATGAGCAGGAAGACAAGTAGTGCTAGTTTATTGATGAAGCGAGCTGCTTAAAAAGCGGGGTGCGGACGTCTGTGTAGGGAGAGTGTGATGATTCGGACAGTGGGATGGTCGGACAGTACATTTCCTGAAAATGTGAGGGCCTTCAGCTCTGAGAAATCACGTGAAAAAATTGACACATGGACTTTGTAGAATTGGTTACTTTAGGATTGAGGGTAATTTTCGTGGTTTTCTCATTTCCTATGTAATTTTTGCGTTTGAATCATAAGCTTTGGTGTAGTGAATATGATAAAGGAGCTTGAGTTTTGGGTGTGAATTTGCACTTTATGACGAAGATGTTGTGAACAGTTGAGGTGTGTCAGACACTCTAGGTTGGGATGATTGGACGTGTCCGAATCATCCCTCCTAGCAAACCTTTACTAATGAATTCCAACAAAGAAACAAAAGATCTCACTAACATTAAGTTATATTTTGTGTATATGCATTTATTAGCCCTCATTAGTATAAAGCACTTCATAAACCCATCATAGAACAAATTACAAATTAAAATGTGAATATCAAATCTGGATTCCATTCCATTGGCATTCACCTATATTACACTGATGTTTTTGAGGGCTTTTGTGACTGATAGGCCAAAGCCAACTACACCACCTAAAAGCACAACCACGCAAGAAATTCAAGAACATTAAAAAGCAAGAAAAATACAAAAAGTTAGATTCTCAGACAAGTGATGAAGACCTTCATCATCTTGACAGCCGATCATAATAATTCTTCTGATATCTCAGAGCAGATAGAAGACAAAGAAGTGGTTTTTATTGATAAAGTCCCAGAGGAGGGAGATTTTGTTCTTGTTGGGATAGATCCAGTAAAAGGTAGCAAAGTCTATTATGCAGGCAAATGAATCAGCAATTTAGACGAGGGTGATGAATTTCAGGTTTCTTATTTAAGATAATCACAGAAATTTGCTGCTAATAGTTTTAAATTTCCAGAAATTGAGGATGAAGCAACTATTGGTAAAGAGGCAGTAACTGGGGTGCTTCCAAACCCAGTTCAGCAGAATATGAAAAGAAAGCAGGGTATTTCAAATTTTGCTTTTCTTTTGCAGGGTTAGGCCAACTTTAATATTTAGCACAATAAATTTCAAGTATTTGAGTTATGATTTATGTTTGGTTTTACTCATAGAAGAATAATTTGTAAATTTTGGTCATTTAAGAAAAGGATATTTCAAGTTTAGTTTTTGTTTTGAAGGTTTCAATATTCTTTAAGACTACTATAACATTTATTCTCAGCAGACATCGTAGATTTTCTGTCTGCCATTCACTAAGGGAGAGAATAATCTTTTAAGGTGATTATGATTATTTCAATAAAACACTTCGTTTGGTATTTCTGTTTCTGACTTGAAGGTAAATGTCAATTATAATAATTGTCCGAATCATCCCATGCTCTTGTCCGAATCATCACCATGGGTAGGGATGATTCGGACATTTTGAAACTTGTACTTGAAGATAAATAGCTTCAAGTATATAAAGTGAACGACTTGCTACATTTACTGGTAAATGTAGGATGACCTTACATTGACATGCCAAGGATATCACTGCTCCTTAAACTCTGACTTCTAGAGAGCAATTAAAAAAATGTCCGAACCATCACCGCTCTCCCCTACTTCACAGAAACCATGGGTACAAAGATTTACAGGTGACCTTAGGTCAAACTAATTCTCTAAAAAAGCAGGACAGGTTCATACAGAAAACATAGTGATCAATAATGTCTGACTCATAACATAAATACTTCGTTACATGTACATAAAGCATGATCATTTGGAAAGACAAATTTACAATTTACAATTATGGTGATAAACATATGTTCTGGTCGACCCTAGGTCGATGTGAAGGCACCACAGAAAATGGGATGTTCACTATAGAGGACATGTTGAGCATGGACTTTACAATACTTCCCCCCGGCCCCCAAGACAGAGGCAACGTCTGATCAAAGCAGGTATCTGCTGGGGTAACAAACGGGGCCTCTCTTCCTCGATGTCAACTGGATAGGGTGGTCGCCTTCCTCGGCGCCCTCTGGAGCAATTTGTTGGGGTGCCTTCCTGTCTGGTTTCTGGGTTTTCCGGGGATGCCCATGCCTCCTTCCTGTGTCCGGGGCTGTCTGAGAGGGTGCCACATCCTGCGGGAGGCTTTGGGGTCCGCCTCCGAAGTCCTCCTCCAGGAATACAGGTTTGAGACGATCTATAGATATCCAGTCTTCCCGCCCGTGGATGGCTACTCGGAATGCTTTCTTTTCCTTTCCAGTACAAGGAAAGGTCCTCTGTAGGGTCTAGTTAAGGGTGGGTGTATGGTGTCGTCCCTGACGAAGACGTGGGTGGTGGAGGATAGACCGGGGGCCATGAAGGGGGACGTCCTGTCAGTGAATGTCCTTTGGTGGGGAGGCGAATTTTCCAACCCTGTCACGAAACCTCTGCGTCCCTATGTCATCCCTGTCCTCTGTGACGAGTTCCCCCAGGACTCTCCCTGCAGACTTTTTCCACTGAGGAGGGGTTGCCGTTGGCTCTGGGGTCAGTTCTCAACACAAGGAGGACCCAGGGTAGCTGGTATTTCCAATTCTCGGAGGAGCAATGAGCCATAAGGGACGGCTTCAGAGACCTGTGGAACCTTTCCACCATTCCGTTGGCTGCGGGGTTGTAGGAGGTGGTGCTGTGGTGAGTGGTCCCCATTAGGCGTGCCAGGGCAGTCCACAGCTCGGACAGGAAAGTTGGTCCTCTGTCTGTTGTTATCTGGTCTGGAACACCAAACCGGCTGATCCAGCTGGAGAGGAGGGCATCCGCGCACGCACTGGAGGTGGCTTCTTCCATGGCCGTAGCTTCGGGCCACCTGGTGGAGTGGTCGACGACTGTCGGAAGGTATCTGGCTCCTCCTGATGGGGGAATAAGACCCACCACATCGACGTGGATGTGCCCGAAGCATCTTTTTGGTTGGGGGAACTTGCCCACTCCAGGTTCAGTGTGCCGTATTACTTTGCTGGCCTGACACTTCATACACTGCCTTGCCCAGGCCGTCGCGTCCTTCCATATGCCATGCCAGATGAACTTCTCTGTCAGCAGCCTGGCTGTTGTCCTTCCAGAGGGGTGGGATAGGCCGTGGAAGATGTCAAAGACCAGCCAACGTCTGGAGGCGGGCATCAGGGGGCAGGGATGTCCAGTGCTAATGTCGCTCAGTAATGTTGATCTTCCTGGGCCGAAGGGCACGTCCTTCCATTTCAGCGATGTGACGGCTGTACCGTAGGCTGGGGTCTCAGGGTCAGCAGCCTGTTTGCAGGCGAGGTCCTCGCAGTTGATCCCAAGCTGTACTGAGTCGATCTCAATCCTTGAGATGGCGTCAGCTACCGGGTTCTTCCTGCAGGGGAGGTATTTGATGGTGCAGGTAAACTCTGCGATGGCCGTGAGGTGCCACTGCTGCCTAAAGGACCATGCATCCCCCAACTTTGTGAAGATATGGACCAGCGGCTGGTGGTTGGTCCAAATTGTGAAGGGCGTTCCCTCCAGGAGGAACTTGAAGTGCTGTACCGCCTGGTATGCTGCAAAGAGTACCCGGTCGAAGGTGCTGTAGTGGGACTGGGTGGGGTTTAGCCTTCTGCTGAAGAAGGCGATGGGCTGAGGGGGTCCCTCTGATGACTTGCTCCAGGACAGCTCCGCAGGTGACGTTGCTGGTGTCCATCGTCAGCTGGAGGGGAGCGTTAGGGTCCTGGTGGGCCAAAGATGTTGCTTTGGCGAGGGCGGCCTTCATCAGGAGGAAGGCCTTCTGCTGGTTGGGACCCCACACTAAAGTCTTTGGACGTCCCTTGAAGACCTCCATCAGGGGGGCCATGGTGTGAGCAATCCCCAGGATGAATCTTCTGTAGTAGTTGATCATCCTGAGGAATTCTTGTACGGCCCTGATGGAGGTAGGGGTGGGGAACTTCTCGGTGGCTTCAACCTTCGACGACATTGGGCGGACACCCTCTGGGGATATCTCATGGCCCAGGAATTTCACCTTCTCGACGCTGAAGGTACACTTGTCGAACCTGACGTCGAGGCCTCTTTCCTGCAGGCGCTGCAGGACCTTCCTGATGTGTCGCAGGTGTTCCTCCCGGGATCTGGAAAAAATTAGGATATCGTCAACGTAGCAGACGCAGGTCCAGGTCCCCCAGGATGCTGTCCATCAACCTCTGGAGGGTCGCGCCCACATTCCTCAGGCTGAAGGTGGAGAAGGCGAAGACATAGGACCCGAAGGGTGTGACGATGGCGGTTTTGGGGATGTCCTCCGGCGCTGCTGCTACCTGAAAATACGACTTTAAAAGATCCATTTTGGAGAATATTTTGACCCCGTGGAAAGAGGTCGTCAGGTCCTGCATGTTCGGCAGGAGGTAGTGGTCAGGCTCTGTTGCAAGGTTCAGCCACCTGTAGTTGCCGCAGGGCATCCAGGTGCCATCCGCTTTCTGCACCATGTGAAGGGGGGGGGGCCACGGGCTGGGAGCCTTCCTGCATATGCCCATCCTCTCCATCTCAGCGAAGGCCTTTTTGGCCTCCTGAAGGCGCTGCGGGGGAAGCTGTCGGAACTTTGCGTGCGTTGGGGGCCCCTTCAACTTGATGTAGTGGTACATCCCGTGTTTGGCAGGAGCCCCAGGCATCTGGCGGAGCTCAGGTTTGAAGACCTCTGGGAACTCCTTCAGGAGGGAACTGTACTAGTGGGGCGCGACGGAACAGATGGTGGGCTCCCTGGGCCCCGGTGACAAGGGCAGCGACTGGCATGACTCGGTGTCCAGCAGGCGAGGTGGGAGAGGAAGTCCACCCCTAGGAGTGGGGTCCTGACGTCCACGATGATGAATTCCCAGCTGTACCTCCTGCCAAGGATGGAGATCAAAAGGAGCTTGGTGCTGTAGGAGAGGATGGGGGACCCATTTGTGGCTGTCAGGGAGGCAGTCGGGTCCGGCGGGCGTCTGCGGTCCTCTCCTGAAGGCGGAAACACTGAATGTATGGCTCTAATGTCGACCAACATCATCCTGCCGGAGATGGTGTCGTGGACGTAGAAACCTAATGGTAAGGGGCCCCTGGGTGTTTCTGCTGTTGCTGCCATGGCGACCTGTGTGGTTGGCCATTGCCTCCTACGTTTTTTGAAGGGAAGAAAGGGCAGGGGGCTTCGCATCTCCAGGCAGCTCTCCCGAACCTCCGGTGGTAATAGCAAAGCACCAGCCCCTCCCTCTTCTGCTGGTGGGACAGCCTTTTCTGCTCGACAATGTTGACGGCTATGTGCTGGGGTCCTCCGGCAGAAGGCAGTTGGTGGAGTGTGCAGGCATGGTCGCCCGCTTGGCCGCCTTTGTGGAATCCGTCAGCTGCTGCGCTACCCTGATTAGGTCCTCGACTGGCAGGGTATATGTGTCCATGATCTGCCCAAGGACCTCTGGCAGTAGCTGCCACAGGAAGATCTCCCTCGACAGCCTGATTTCTTTGCGCCTGCCGCTGCTGTCAGTCTCAGGGAGGAAGAGGAGGTCCTGGAGGGCATGCTACGTTCCCAAGAGGTTTCCCACCTGCTGGGGGTTGAAGGTGAGGTCGAGAGCGCAGGCAGCTCTCTCGGAGACTGGCAGGGAGCAGGTCTCGATGAGAGTGGATTTTAGTTCTTGGAAGGTGGAGGGGCCCGACGTCGTCATCAACCACGGGGCGATCTTCCTGTATATCTCCTCCGGGAGAGCGTTGATGGCAATGTCCGCCTTTAACACCTCGTCCATTGGGCCTGCTACCCTGAACTGCCCCTCGACCCTGTAGAACCAGGACGCTGCGTTTTCCCTGGTAAATGGTGGCAGCCCTATGTTAAGGGCTGTCTTTGGTTGGTCTGTCAGGGGGGTCATCATGTGGGGTGCAGGCACCGGCGTGGAGGATGCGCATGGGAGGGGGTTGCGAGAGGGAGGTGTCTGCCTCTGAGAGGTTCACAGTAATTTGTACGTGGTTGGGAATGTCCACGTCCATGCTCATTTCACGCTCTCACTTGAAGTGTGAGGGAATACTTGTGCCAATACACAATGGGGGAGCGTGCCGTGTGGGTCCGCTAATGACATTGGCCACCTGCCAACGAGGGTCGGTAAACACCCAAACGCTTTGTTAGAGCGCTGTAGATAGTCTGTTAGGGGTGCGGGTAAGATTCATCAGGCCAAGACTTAGTCACCGTTTGGGTCCATTAATGGCTTCCAGGAATCACTCCGGGGGTCACCACTGTGAGAGAGGTGCGAAATAATGAGCAGGAAGACAAGTACTGCTAGTTTACTGATGAAGCGAGCTGCTCATAAAGCGGGGTGCAGACGTCTGCATACTTCACAGAAACCGCGGGTACAAAGATTTACAGGTGACCTGAGGTCAAACTAATTTCCTACAAAAACAGGACAGGTTCATACAGAAAACATAGTGATCAATAATGTCTGACGCATAACATAAATACTTCGTTACATGTACATAAAGCATGATCATTTGGAAAGACAATAAATATACAATTTACAATTATGGTGATAAACATATGTTCTGGTTGACCATACGCTGATGTGAAGGCACAGCTGAAAACGGGATGTTCACTATAGAGAATGCGTTAAGTGGGGACTTTACAAGACTCTCTCTCTCTCTTATCCACTCTTTCTTCAAAGGAGAGTAAAATTTGTAGCATAATAGATTTTGTGGTCACAGGTAACATATTTTTTAAGATCTGATTTTGGTGAAACTGTGTAGTCTTTTAAAAGGTGCTAAATAACGAGCAGGAGGACAGGTACTGCTGGTTTATTCAGAACGCAGGTCGCCTATAAAGTGGCGTGCGGACGTCACACAGAGGAATACAATAGAATTCAGGTGACCCGAGGTCAATTACTCTCGGTAATAATTATAATGGATAAATACAGGTAATGTAAAAAGTAAGTTAACAAGAACTGACATAACAACATTCTAACACATGTGCAAAGAAAACAGATACAAATGAATTAGTAATAGATACATATTTACGCAGGAAAAATATGGCTAATTTTGCTTGACCTGATCTTGTAGAAGTGTTATCGAAGAAAACGAGTTGTTCACGGCTGCTGTCCATCTCGGGAAGGGTGAGGAGGTCCTGGATCACGCCCCAAGTCTCCAGGAGGTTCTGGTCATGCCAAGGGTGCGGGCGGCCCTCTCGGAGACCGGCAGGGAGCAGGTCTCGACGAGAGAGGTTTTTAGATGCTGGTCGGTGACGGGCGTGCGGCAGAAACCCACAGGACAAGCTTCCTGTAGACCTCCTCTGGGGGGGCATTGATCATGGCGTCAGCTTGCAACACTCCGTCAGTAAGTCCCGCCAGTCTGAACTGCCCCTCGACCCTGTAGAGCCATGATGATGGGTTGCTGTGCGTGAGGGGTGGCAGCTTTATGGCAAGGGCGGATTTAGTCTGTTCTGTCAGGACGGGCAGCGGGCGGGGAGCGGGTAGCGGTGTGGAGGAGCGAGTGAGCCTTGGCACGGGGGAGGGCGCGGGTAGGTCGTGCGGGAGGGAGATATCTGAGTCTGTGAAGTTCGTGGTTAACTGAATGTGGGAGGGAATGTCCGCATCCATACTCACTATTGACCTCTTACTTGGAGTGGGTTACTCGTGTCAATACGCACTTGGGAGCGCGCCGTGTGGATCCGCTAATGAAGCTAGTGATCTGCCGACGAGAGTCAGCACGCCTGAACGCTGGTTAAAGCACCATGTTTAGTCCGTTAGGGGCGTGGGGTAGTTCATGGAACCAAGACTAGGTCGCCGTATGAGTCTGCTAATGGCTCTGGGAACCGCTCCGGGGTCACCACTTTAAGAGGTGCTAAATAATGAGCAGGACAGGTACCGCTGGTTTATTCAGAATGCAGGTCTCTTATAAAGCGGCGTGTGGACGTCTCACAGAGGAATACAATAGAATTCAGGTGACCTGAGGTCAATTACTCTCAGCAATAATTATAATGGATAAATACAGGTAATGTAAAAAGTAAGTTAACAAGAACTGACATAACAACATTCTAACACATGTGCAAAGAAAACAGATACAAATGAATTAGTAATAGATACATATTTACACTGGAAAAATATGGCTAATTTTGCTTGACCCGATCTTATAGAAGGGTTATCGAAGAAAACGGGTGGTTCACCATAGAAAACCCGCGCAGCGGGGACTTTACAGTCTTATAGGCGCCATATATAAAGTGTTTTTGTGCTACAGGAAGGGATTTTACAAAAGTGATACAAGCTTGTATAAGTTAAAGTGGATTTTTACTTATTGCTACCATGGTATAATAAGAAATATCAGGGAGATTTTGCCTTAGTGAAATTGTTGTTGATAAATCTTTTGTGCATTTTTTTGTGAGTTCTTGTTTTGTGTATTTTTGCGTGTTCTTGTGATTTAACATTTATTTACTTAATATTTTACATATTTTTGATACTTTAACATTGCCTACTTGATTTGATTTTCATTTGTTAAGATTTCCTTTTCAAATCTTGAGTAATTCTTAATGTTTTATATTTTGCTTAGTTAATGTAATTTCTTGATAAATTAAAGTTTTGTGAAATAATCTTGTTTAAGAATTAATTAAATTCTTGTGTTGTTTTCAAGTAATGGTAAATTTTTCAGATTGTGAATTCTAATTATAAGTTTTGAAGTTAAAAATAAATTTTTGTATTAAAATTCTTAAACACAGTGAATAGGGGTATTTGTGTGTGCATAAGGCAAAGTGATAAACATGTTTTGTTCCCTTTAGTTTTATTGAAGTGAATTAAGACCAGGGAAGCAATTGTAGTTGTTTGATGGAGTGATGCCCTTTTTATCTAGTATATTTTAATACCTCACACATAACTTAATAAACTTAGTTTGATTTTTCAAGTGATAAGCAAGTTTTAAAGGGATCACTGTTACCCTTAGAGTGTTCAGTCGTAATTTTATTGTTAAGAGGGTTCAGGTATCTGGCTGAAGTGGGGTAAATTTTTGGATTTTGTGAGTAGTTGTGTGATAACCAGATACTTGATACACTTCGTGACAATATCATTTGATGCCCAGACCCGGGAGAACAAAACAAAATATCACTCTGGTTTATGATTTATACTAGTGGTGTTAGGGATATATTTTGATAGAAGAGTGACCACATAGTTGTTTTGAATTATATTGTAAATTATTTAGTTGAGTAACTTAGAGAGAATGGCTCTGTTCGAAGTTCAGAAGTTTTTAGCAACTCCATCCACCCAAGAATTATCTGAGTCCAACCTGACTTAGGCTTTTTACACACTACAAGCGAAGCGGAGCGACGCGACGGGAAGCGATGATGAGCGAAGCGATACGAAACGATTAGGTGTTTACATATAAGCGAAACGGAGCGGAGCGATTAGGTGCATTTGGGCGACCTGCACCAGTCGCTATGGAGGACTTTGTGAGTGCGTACCTATTGCTGGACGGTCAGCAAAAGAGGAAATACTGGGTCCATCCCATCAACCATGAGAGAGGTAAACTTGGGGAATTCCACCATCTCTTTGAAGAACTCAAAAAACATGAAAATAGATTTTTCTCCTACATACGAATGAAACCTGCAACATATGTGTCTCATATGTTGGATAAATTTTGTAAATTTTTGTGGCAATCTATGTGATTTCACATACGTCATACATTTTCTATTTTTTTCTTTTGTATCATCATCAATATTATTATTATTATTGGCTATGTGTATCTCCCTTTCCTTAGTAATGTAAAACAAAACTGAAAATGTACCATTTTATTTTCTTACATTGATAATGTAGCTCACTCAGCATAACCAAAATTATTATCCTCACCTTTGAACGCATCTTCTTGGCCATATTGCCAGCAACTTGCAGCACTCAATCAGTCAAGAAACAGACTGAATTGTTTCTTTACATCTCAAGCGCGGCGTCGTTTTTGATACAGGTTCGATACACGTTTCGAAATGGTAATATATACCAACTCTCAAAATATGACACATCTCATTCGTATTTCACAAATATATGACATAACTTTATGTTTTAAATATACAGTTTTTCCCGTTTGCTTTTTACCAATGGTTTACTTGCTTAAAACAATTAAACATTTGATTAGAACTGTATTTAACAAGTTCTATTAAATATATATTGATCTTTTATATACGTTTACTATAAACATTCAACAGAAAACGTTAACGAGGAACTTACCTAATTTGATTGTCGCTAGCGATAAAAAATATTGTCCATTTATTGAGCGAATCGCTTCGCTTCGTTTCGCTCCGTTTAGCTCGTGTGTGAAGACCAAAGCGTTTCTGCATAGGAATATCTAAAAACATTAATATCGCTCATCGTCGCTTTGCTTCGATTCGCTTGTAGTGTGTAAGAAGCCTAAGGCACAGTGGATTGCTTTAGCAGTGGCATGTGGGGTAATGTGACTAGTGGTATGATTGAGGCAGAAATCAAATGTATTGCATTTCAAGCATTGATGGACTCTGGTAAAACAGACAAAGAGTTAAATGAGGCACAAGAATTGTTGATTGCAGCTGAAATAGAATTTACACATAAGCAAGAGCAAAAGAAAGAGAACAGTGATGCAGGAGCAGAGCTTAGATGTTTAGAGGCAGAAGAAAATTTGATTAGGCTGAAGACGCTAGAATCAGAAGAAAATTTGATTAGGCTGAAGATGCAGGCCGACAGAGAAAAAGAAGACAGAGAAAGAGCAAAAGGAGAAAGGGAAAGAGCAAGGAAATGAGAAGATTATGAAAGAGAGATGAAATTAATAGAAGCTCGCTCCAAATTACCTGTAACACCATATAACCATATCCAAGGTAATTTGGACCCTGTGTTTGATGTAGTAAGAGTACAGAGGTTAATTCCAAGGTTTACAGAAGAAGCTCCAGATGAGTTTTTTGAGCACTTTGAAAAAGTGGCTTTGGGTATGGGATGGCCAGAGGATAAATGATCAGTCTTGTTACAAAGTGTTCTCATTGGTAAAGGAAGAAGTGCCTATTTAGCCTTATCAGCTGATCAGTGTAAAGAGTATGATGTACTGAAACACAATGTGCTACAAGTTTATCAGATGACCCCTGAATATTACAATGAAAGATTCAGATCTTTGAGAAAGGATGACAAGATAACTTTCTTGGATTATGCCTACAAAATAAGATGTTTCAAACGATGGTTGGAGGCGATTAAAGTTAAATCTATGGACGAATTTGAGGAGTTAGTAGTCCTAGAGCAATATCTTAGAGGAATTCCTGAACACATAAGAGCTTATTTAAGAGAGAGAGAGAGGTTAAGAAACTTGACAAAGCTGCTACACTGAGTGAGGACTACAATATAATCAGTAGCAAAAGGAATTATATTGTCAAGTACCAAAACCAACAACTCACAGGTTATAGGTCTCATTCAAATGTCCGGAACTTTGATATTAGGAACCCTTCTAGTTGCAATGCCATTACAAAGCCAGGATATACCCATCAGCAATCGAATGTTAAATCCTCATCACCCAGTTTCTCAAGACAGATACAGAAGACTAATGTTGTCTGCTGCAAGTGTGGAAGAGTAGGACACTACAGTCGAGATTGTTATCAGATGCAACAGCAGACCAAGCCAGTTGGTCAAGTGGTTAAAGGTAACCAGGTGAAGCAAACTACGAAGAGCAGTGTGGGGAATACTGAGACTAGACAAGCAGAGTGTTTAGCAACCAGTAGAAATGTAACCTCAAGCAGTGAGCGGCTGAGCAGCTTGGAGGCTTTTAAGCCATATATCTATGAAGGTATGCTGACAACTCAAGGAGGGAGTGTGCAGGTACCAGTCAAGGTATTACGTGATACAGGGAGTAACCATAGTGTGGTAGTTCGTGGTGCCCACCCGCAGTTGGAGAAGAATCTCACCGGAGATTCAGTTATTTTGAAGGGTATACGAAGAGAGCAAGTAACTCCTATATGCTGCTTGCATCTGTCCTGTGAATTGGTAACAGGAAGTATTGGTTCTGCTGTAAAGAACTCACTAGCTGTTGAAGGTGTACATGTTTTACTGGGTAATGAAGTTGGTGGTGTACCCTTCGTTCCTTGTCCTATAGTGACAGATAAACCATTGAGGATTAGTCCTACAGTAGGGTTAGAGAAGAAAAACCCCCACCTGTTTCCATTTAGGATGTGTACTGGTTGCAGGAAACTGAATTCCATCAATGTGACTGACAATTATCTCTCGTCTCTTATTGATCAATTACTTGGTAATATTGGGCAAGCCAAGTTTGTTTCCAAGATAGACTTGTTAAAAGGATATTATCAAATTCCCTTAGATGAGGATGCTAAGTTGCTGTCAGCTTTCATTACTCCTTTTGGACTGTGTCAATATGTAACCCTACTGTGTAGAGATAGGGAACATTTTTGGAAAGAACAATGTAATTGTCGATTATTTATCCCGTTCCGAATCGTTGGATTCAAACCCGGGATAATTAATCTTCTAGGGGGAGGAATATAATGATATAGCCTTGCAATATGTATATTTTTGCAAATTTAATATAATTTATGTAAATTCTGATATATTTTCTGTTATATTTGTCATGTGTTGTGTGTAGTAATGATGTTTATTGAAATACCAAGTGTCAGATCTTAAAAGGCTTAGTTTGACTGCGTGATTTTATAGAGGGATGAATAAATTTGTTTTTATTTAGCATTTCCCAACGTTTGAGAGAGAGAGAGAGAGAGAGAGAGAGAGAGAGAGAGAGAGAGAGAGAGAGAGAGAGAGAGAGTGTAATTTTCGTAAGTGAGTGCTTGGTTGTTGGAAGAGGATGAGGTCGTTAGTTTGTTTGCGGCGCTGTCTGTCTGTGGAATATGTGTGAGGATTTTTCGGTTTTGAAGGAGTCTTTTTGAGTCTTGAGTCAGAGCTAGTGCTGGTCTGTCGTTTGGTTTTGGACAGTTTTTTTGTGTGCTGATACAAAGTTGTTGTTTTTCCCTTGTTAGTGTGCTGTTCTTGTTGCTGTATGTTCGTGAGTCGTGTGTTTTTCTGTTTTGGTTTGGTTTGTGTGGTTTTGTGTGCTGTGTTGGCGACCGTGGACGCCTTACTCCATCTTCCAGCAACCGAGGACCAGGGTGAGTGTTGTGTACTGTTTTTTTTGTGTTTTGAAATTCCGCCACATAATATTTGGCGCCCAACGTGGGGCAGCTGGTATTGCAGCTGCAAGTGAGATTGGTGGCTGGTAGTGTGACTGAAGAGAAGGATGGAAGAGGAACTAGTAAGGTTGAGAGAGGAGAATACGTGGTTGAGGGGTGAGAATGAGAGATTGAGGAGTCAGTTGGAGGAGGTGGAGGGAATGCTAAAGTGCAAAAAGAAGAAATGAAAGGGGAGATGAAAGAGTCAGAAGAGAGAATGGAAGAGAGAATGGAAGAGAGGATGGATAAAAGTTGGAGGAATGATGAAAAGTGTGGAAGAAATGATGAAAGGTATGTTCAAGGGTGTTTTTGGAGAAGGGGCTGTTGGAGGCAGGTTCTCTGGAACGTGTGAAGGGGCAGAGAGAAAGAAAAGGAGGAAGAAGTGAATGGAAGCGTGAGTGATGAAAGTGATATGGGAATAGGAAGTAAGAAACGAGGGAATGAGAGGCAGGGTAAGGAAAAGGGAATGAAAAGCAAGGGAAGGAACAGAGGAAAGAAAAGGATAAGTCAGGGGAAGAAAAAGGGAAGAAGGGAAAGGAAAGGAAACTGGTAAGAAGGGTAAGGAAGTGGGAAAGGCAGGAAAGAAGGGAGAGGGGTGAAGGCAGTAGTGATAGTGAGGTGGATGGAGGTGAGTGGATAAAAGTGGATAAAAGGGGAAGAAGAGTGTAATGAGTAAGATGAATGTAAGTGCAGAAGTGGACTCTTTGTATTCGGAAGAGGGTATGAAAGGACAGAGTGAAAGAAGTAGCGAAAGTGAGAGTGAAAGTGAGAAAGAAGTGAGAAAGGCTATGTATGTGAGGAGGTACCCGGTGTGAAAAGTATAATGAGTATGGAAGTAGGGATGTGCATGATTTCTTTAGGGAGTATGAAAGGTTTGTCAGGATAAGTATGGGGAAAGTAAGAGAGTGTGGGCACGAGAATTAGGAGAATATTTGACTGGGTTTTGCTTGATATGTATAGGGTTATTATGAGTGTGGGAGATGTTGAGTATGACAAGGTGAAAGCTAGACTAGTTGAGCAAGTGAGGCGTATGAAAGCGAGTGTTAAGTATAAGAGGAAGAATGAATTTGATGAGGCAAGAATGAAAGCTGGGGAAACCTTGTCACTGTATGCTTGTAGGCTGGAGACGTTGGCAAGGAAGAAGTTTGGGGATGATGGGATAGATGAATGTAAGGAGTTAGTATGGAAGTTGTTAGGGACAGTGCCAGATGGAGTTAGAGAATTTGTGAACTTGAAGCGGAAGGAGAAGAAAAGATGGACGAATGAAAGGTTGACTTGGGGAGAAATTTTGGAAATTGTAGAAGATTATGAGCTTGACAGGGTTATAAAAGAGAGCAGAAGTGTAAGTGTAAGGGCTGGGGTAGATGAGAGAGTACCAGAGTTTGGAAGCTTTAGGGATGCAGTGTTGAGGGCCCAATGAGAATGGCCGATAGTGTAATAGATAGGAGTGTAAGAGCAAGTAATGTGGAGGTGCCAGGAGGACGAATGATGGGTTTGTAAGGGAACAACGGGTTGGACGGGTTAGGGATAGTAGTGTACAAAGGGGAAGGTCGATGAGTGGAAGTCGAGCGAAGTGTTTTAGATGTGGAAAGGAAGGACATACAAAGAATGAGTGTAGGTGGGCTTTAGGAGCGTGTTTGGTGTGGGCAACCAGGACATTTGGTAAGGAGTGTACGAAAGATAGGGGGTTAAATGCTACAGGTGCGGACAGGTGGGTCATATTGCTAATGGTTGTAGGGGTACCTGAGTGAATGTAATATGTGGCAACTGTGGTAAGAATGGGCATTATGCGAGAATGTGTTCAGAACCGAGAGCGAAGTGTGACGAATGTGGAATGGAAGGGCATGTATCAAGTGTGTGTAGACGAAAGAGGGTGACTGTGACAGCGAATTCGGGAAACTGAGTGTGAAGAGGGTTCAAATGGGTGGATCCTCCAGGATGCAAGCGGTGCGTGTGATGCATGTACGTGAGGGGTTGTTGCATGAGGGAGGTTTTGCTGGAAAGACTGACGAGTGCATGAAGTAATTTGTTTTGATAGAGTATGGTAGGAAACGTAAGAAAGGGAAGAACGTAAGTAAGCTGAATGGCCGTAAGTTGTGTGATGGGTGTGAGTGCCAAAGTGGAAATGAGTGATAAAGCGTGTAATACGGATGAATGGGATGGTATGAATAGAACGTGATAGCATATGCGGGTTTCATATCACTGAGTTGACTGAACATGTAGGGGTTAGTGAACGGTTGAGGTGAGCGAAAGTGTAAGAGTAAGAGAGCGTAGCAGTAATATGCGAGTGATTGAAAGCATGAATGAATCGTTGCAAGAATTGGAAAGGTCAATGAGCGAATGGGATGGGTTAGTTGAAGAATTGGGGGAGGTATTCGGGAACGAGTTAGAGGGTATAGATGAGATTGTGGATGAGATTGAGAGTGGGAATAGTGAAGAAGATAGCATGAATCTGAGAGAGAATGGAGGAGAAGATGTGGATTTGAATGTTGCTAGAAGAGAGAATGATTCTGAGAGAATGATTGCGTGCCCATGCCAAATGTGCGATCTAGAGGACCTGCTAGTGAGCATCCGTTGGTGTTGCGTAAGGCGATTTGAATGCAGTGTGGAAGGTATTGGTTGGGAAATGCTAAAAAGGGGGGAGAAATATAGAGGGATGAATAAATTTGTTTTTATTTAGCATTTCCCAACGTTTTGAGAGAGAGAGAGAGAGAGAGAGAGAGAGAGAGAGAGAGAGAGAGAGAGAGAGAGAGAGTGTAATTTTCGTAAGTGAGTGCTTCGGTTGTTGGAAGAGGGATGAGGTCGTTAGTTTGTTTGCGGCGCTGTCTGTCTGTGGAATATGTGTGAGGATTTTTCGGTTTTGAAGGAGTCTTTTTGAGTCTTGAGTCAGAGCTAGTGCTGGTCTGTCGTTTGGTTTTGGACAGTTTTTTGTGCTGATACAAAGTTGTTGTTTTTCCCTTGTTAGTGTGCTGTTCTTGTTGCTGTATGTTCGTGAGTCGTGTGTTTTTCTGTTTTGGTTTTTGGTTTGTGTGGTTTTGTGTGCTGTGTTGGCGACCGTGGATGCCTTACTCCATCTTCCAGCAACCGAGGACCAGGGTGAGTGTTGTGTACTGTTTTTTTGTGTTTGAAATTCCGCCACAATTTTAGAGAATTTTATGGAGATTTGGAAGGAATGACGACCCCATCTTTCTTCATTTCTTCTATCAAATTTTCAACTATGGGTCTTTGGCTTATTGGTAATCTGTAATTAGGAATAAAGAATGGTTTTGCTCCATCATCTAACAAAATTTTGTGTTGTAGGACATTTGTTCTGCCTAATCTATCGCCTTCTATAGCTATTACATCTCTGTATTTTTCTAATACATGAATTAATTTATTTTTGTTTTCTGGGAAATCTGTTTTATTCATCTCTTTGTTTAATTCAGATTTTTGACCAGTTACAGAGAAAAATGCTTTTTCTTCTAGTGTTAATAAAGGGTTGTTAATAGGAATTCCTATGCAAAAGGCAATGCCTGCATATAATGTTAGTTTGTTATCTGAGTAGTTTTGGACATAAACTTCACAATTATTACCCTTCAGGTGGACCAATGAATTATCCATTCTGACAAAATCTGACAATTCTTCATTTAATAACAGAACGTCTTTAACCTCTGTCTCTTCTTTTCCCCTTAAATGTATTTTTGTTAAAAACTTTGGATGTGTAAAGTCCCCGCTACGTGGGTCTTCTATGATGAACAACCCGTTTTCTATATACCGCTCCTATAGGAGCGGGTCAAGCAGGATCAGCCATACTGAATCGACCTCGCTTATCTATGTAAATTTGTACCTGTTACTAACTTATTTTGCATATGTTTCTTTTGCACATGTATTAGAATATTGTTAGATCAGTCATTGTCCATTTTCTTTAACTTAACTTGTATTTATCCATTGTAATTACTGTCGAGAGTAATTGACCTCAGGTCACCAAGATTCTATTGTATTCCTCTGTGTGACGTCAGTCCACCGCTATATAAACGGCCTCCGTCCTGAATAAAGTAGCAGTAACTTTTCTCCTGCACATTATTTAGCAAATCTTAAAGTGGTGAACCCGGAGTGGTTCCCGGAGCCATTAGCGGACCCTGACGGTGACTTACTTAGTCTTGGCTCCATGAACTACCCCACACCCCTAACGGACTAAAGATGGCGCTGTAACCAGCGTTCGGGCATGCTGACTCTTGTCGGCAAATCACCAGCATCAATAGTGGACCCACACGGCGCGCTCCCAAGTGCGCATTGACGCGAGTATCCCACTCCAATTAAGAGGGCTATAGTGAGCATGGACACGGACATTCCCTTCCACATACAGTTAACCGCAAACTTCGCGGACTCAGACGTCTACCTCCCACACATATCGCCCGGCCCTCCCCCACGCCAAGAATCACACGCTCCTCCACGCTGCTACCCGCGTGCACGCTGCCCTTCCTGGTGGAACAAACTAAAGCCGCCCTCACCATAAAGCTGCCGCCCTTCACACACGGCAACCCATCATCATGGCTCTACAGGGTCGAGGGACAGTTCAGACTGGTGGGACTCACGGACGAGGTGCTAGAAGCCGACGCCGTAATCAACGCCCTGCCGGAGGATGTCTACAGGAAACTTGTCCCGTGGGTGTCTGACACACGCCCTATCACCTACCATCACCTGGAAACATCCCTCATTGAGACCTGCTCCCTGCCGATCGCTGAGAGGGCTGCCTACGCCCTCGGCCTCGTCACCAGCCCGCAGCATGACCAGAACATCGTGGAGACTTGGGGCGTGATCCAGGACCTCCTCACCCTTCCCGGCACCAACAGCAGCGGTAGGCAGTCTGAAATCAGCCTATCGAGGGAGATCCTCCTCCGTCAGCTCCTCCTGGAGGTCCGAACCCAGATCCTCGACCCTTACACCATGCCGCTCGAGGACTTGATTAGGACGGCGCAGTGGCTGACCAACTCCGCAAGGGCAGCGAAGCAGGCAACCATGCCCGCACACCCCATCAGTTCCCTTCAGCTGGAGGATAGCGCAGAGGAGGAGATAAGCGCCGTCACTAGAAGGCGGCCAGCGTATCACCACAAGAAAAGTCCACCGGGCCCTTGCTACTACCACCAGCGGTATGGCAAGGACGCCCGGAACTGCCAACCCCCCCTGCTCGTTCGCCCATCCAAGAAATGGGGTAGGTGGTGGCCAACAGAACAGGCCACCCTGGCAGCAGAGGAACCCAGGAGCCCAAAACCACTAGGCTTCTACGTCCGTGACACCATCTCCGGTAGGGTGATGTTGGTCGACACCGGGGCTATTTGTTCAGTATTTCCACCATCCAGGAGGGCCTCAAGTGCCCGCTGGACCTGGCTGCCTTCCTGACGGCCGCCAACGGGTACCCTCCTCCTCTCCTACGGCACCAGGCTCCTGTCGATCTCCATCCTTGGCCGGAGATATACGTGGAACTTCATTGTCGTGGACGTAAGGACCCCACTCCTGGGCGCTGATTTCATCGCCCACTTCGGGCTGGCAGTCAATGTCGGTCGCAGCGCGATACCGACCCCTGCCAGTCCCTCCCCCTGGCACCGGGACCCAGCGTGCCTACCATCTGCTACGTCGCCCCACACCAGTACACCCAGCTGCTGAAGGAGTTCCACGACGTGTTCAAACCCGAGCTCCATCAGGTACCCAGAGCCCCACCAAAGCACAGAGTCTACCACCACATCAAGACGAAGGGGCCCCCAGCGCACGCAAAGTTCTGGAGGCTTCCCCATCGGCGCCTTCAGGAGACCAAGGACACCTTTACTGAGATGGAGCAGATGGGCATATGCAGAAAGGCCTCCAACCCGTGGGCCTCTCCCCTCCACATGGTGCAGGAACCAGATGGCTCCTGGAGACCCTGCGGCGACTACAGGTGGCTCAACCTCGCAACTGAACCTGATCACTACCCTCTGACAAGCATGCAAGATCTCACGGCCTCCTTTCACGGGGCCAAAATATTCTCTAAATTAGACCTTTTAAAATTTTACTTCCAAGTACCAGTTGCTCCAGAGGATATCCCGAAAACCGCCATCATCACGCCCTTCAGGTCCTACATCTTCGCCTTCTCCACCTTCGGCCTGAGGCATGCAGGGGCAACTTTCCAGAGGCTGATGGACAGCATCCTAGGGGACCTGAACTTCTGCGTCTGCTACGTGGACGATATTCTAATTTTTTCCAGGTCCCCAAAGAGCACCTGTGGCACATCTGGGTGGTCCTGTAGTGCCCGCAGGAGAATGGCCTCGTCGTCAGATTCGACAAGTGCACCTTCGGTGTCGAAAAAGCTGACTTCCTAGGCCACGAGATATCCCCGGATGGCGTCCGCCCGCTCTCATCAAAGGTCGCAGCCGTCACGAGGTTCCCCACCCCTACCTCCGTCAAGGCCATCCAGGAATTCCTCGGGATGGTCAACTACTACAGGAGGTTCATCCCCGGGATCGCACACACCATGGCCCCCCTGACGGAGATCCTGAAGGGCCAACCGAAATCCCTAGTGTGGGGACCCAGCCAGCAGCAGGCCTTCTCCCTGATGAAGGCCGCCCTCACCAAGGCAATTGCCTTGGCCCACCAGGACCCCAACGCACCCCTCCAACAGACGACGGATGCCAGCAACATCACCTGCGGGGCCGCCCTGGAGCAGATCGTCGCCAGCGGCCCCCAGCCCATCGCCTTCTTCAGCAAAAAGTTCAGCCCCGCGGAGGCCCGCTACAGCACCTTTGACAGGGAACTCTGCACAATGTATCGGGCGGTGCAGCACTTCAAAGTTCCTCCTGGAGGGTACGCCCTTCACAATCTGGACGGACCACCAGCCGCTGGTCCACGCCTTCACCAAGCAGGGGGAAGCATGGTCTTCCAGGCAGCAGTGGCACCTCACGGCCATCGCGGAGTTCACCTGCTCAATCAAATACCTCCCCGGCAGGAAGAACCCTGTAGCAGACGCCCTCTCCAGAGCTCAACGCGGTGTAGCTCGGGATCAACTACGAGGACCTCGCCCGAGAGCAGACCGCTGACCCAGAGACTCCAGCCTACTGCACTGCCATCACGTCCCTAAAGTGGAAGGACGTGGCCCTCGCCCCTGGGGGACCAAAACTCCTGTGCGACATCAGTACCAGCCAGCCTCGACCCCTGGTGCCCGCTTCCAACCGCCATCTGGCATTGGACGTCATCCACAGGCTGTCCCACCCCTCCGGCAGGATGATGGCCAAGCTGCTAACAGAGAAGTTCGTCTGGCACGGGATGCAGAAGGACGTGAGGGCCTGGGCGAGACAGTGCATCCGGTGCCAAACCAGCAAGATAGGGCATCACACCGAGTCCGGGGTAGGCGAGTTTCCCCAGCCAGGGAGGTGGTTTGGTCACATACAAATAGACGTCGTAGGCCCTCTTCCCCCGTCAGGCGGGGCCAGATGCCTCCTGACGATCATCGACCGCTCAACCAGATGGCCTGAAGCGACACCCATGCAGGAAGCCACCGCCAGTGCGTGCGCTGAGGCCCTCCTCTTCAGCTGGATCAGCCGGTTCGGAGTTCCGGACCACATAACCACCGACAGGGGCCCTGCCTTCCTGTCCGAGATGTGGTCTGCCCTGGCACACCTGCTGGGGACATTTCACCTCACCACCATCGCCTACAACCCCGCAACCAACGGATTAGTGGAGAGATTCCACAGGTCCCTGAAGGCGTCCCTCATGGCCCACTGCACCGCTGAGGATTGGAAGTACCAGCTGCCTTCGGTCCTCCTCGGGCTGAGAACCGCCCCCGGAGCCAACAGTGACTCGTCCGCAGCAGAGAAAATCTACGGGGAGCCCCTCGTAGTCCCGGCGAACTAGTCATGGAAGATTGTCACAACCCGTCAGTCCAGAGGCTCCGCGACATAGTCGGGAAGTTAGCCCCCTGCCAGCAGACGTATGCCGACAGGTCAACTGCCTTCATGCCTCCCGGCTTGTCCTCCACCACCCACGTCTTCGTCAGGGACAATGCTGTCCACCCCCCCGCTAACCAGACCCTACAGGGGGCCCTTCCACATGCTTAAGAGGAACATCAAAGCCTTCCACCTCGCCTTGCACGGGAAGGAGACTGGATGTCAATCGACCGCCTCAAGCCCACCCTCCTGGAGGAAACAGCAGACGGCACCATGCAGCACCCTCCTCGAGAGCCGTCGCCTCTGCAGCTGGGCCACCTCAAAAGGAGGACGCAGGGCCGTCCCCGAAAGCAACCAACCACACCCACAGCCAGCCGCTCCCACTCACACCGCACCCCCTAGCTCACTTCGCGGAGCCACGGCACTCTCCAACGTCCCAGCAGATACCTGGATTAATCAGACTGTCACCCACGTCTTGCGGGGAGTATTTGTAAAGTCCCCACTAAGCGAGTCTTCTATGATGAATGACCCGTTTTCTTCAATACCGCTCCTATAGGAGCAGGTCAAGCAGGATCAGCCATACTCAATCAACCACGCTTATCTATGTGAATTTGTACCTGTTACTAACTTATTTTGTATCTGTTTCTTTTGCACATGTACTTGAATATTGTTAGATCAGTCACTGTACACGTTCTTTTTACACAACTTGTATTTATCCATTGTAATTATTGTCGAGAGTAATTGACCTCAGGTCACCAAGAGTCTATTGTATTCCTCTGTGTGACGTCAGTCTGCCGCTATATAAACGGCCTGCGTCCTGAATAAAGCAGCAGTAACTGCTCATTATTTTGCACCTCTTAAAGGTCTGGCATCCACATTTGGGGATTGAGAAGACGTATCAGAATGTACGGGGACAATTCTTTTGGAAGAATATGCTTAGTTCGGGAGAAGACTTTGTGATTAGTTGTTCAGTTTGTAATGCATGTAAGCCATCAGGGTCGCTTCTTGTCAACTGGGTTCATTCCCGATTCCTACCAGACCCATAGCAAGAGTCCACATGGACCTGTTGAGCATTTTCTTTGAATCTAATTATGGCTACAGGCACCTGTTGGTGATTGTTGACGAATTAATTAGGTTCGTAGAGATTTTCCCGTTGAAGCATAAAACAGTAGAAGAGGCGGCTATTGCATTCTTTAATGGGTATATTTGCAGTTATGGGGTTCCGGAGATTCTCATTACAGATAACCGTTGGGAGTTCGTGAATAGAACATTAGAGTGTCTTGCGGATGTAATGGCCATTCGGAAAGTCACTATTATTCCCTATAGACCAGAGGCGAATGGTCTGTGTGAACGAGCAAATAGGAAGGTCATTGAAGCTCTTCGGATGACCGTGGGGGGAAATGATCCAAATTGGGATCGATATGTTCCAAAGGTGCAACATAGTATTAATATTATGGTGAGCGATACCATTGGAATGTCTCCCAATGAGGTGCTGTTTGGTTACCCAGCGCTGGGTGTGTTCGATTTGTTGCCTATTCCATCGGGCGGTGAAACAGTCAAATCGCTTGTATGCACTGCGAAAGAGAGATATGCGCGTCTTGCTATGTATCTTGAAGTGAAAACACGATACATGGTAGATAAGAGTAATGCAAACCAGATAGAGTAAAAGTGGCTGTGGAAGATAGGGTTTTTTTGAAAATAAATGTCAGGAATCAGTTGGACTATAAGCTAGGTTCTAAATTTGAAGGTCCATTCCGTGTTGTTGAATCAAAGAAGGGGAATAGATTTGTTGTTCTAGATGAAAACATGGGGTGTCTCGGTTGACACATACATCTAAAATTAAAAAGACGGGTTAATGGGAATCGTATGGGTTACATGGGTTGTGCTGTGGTTATGATCATTTCTTTTTTATCCTCTGTGTTTTTTTAATGGGTTGGAAATGGGCGTAACTCGTAGTTTTTTTTAACTGGGGTGGACGTTAGTCTGTAGAATTTTATAAATCTTTAATTGTCCAAGTTCGGTTTTTGCTCTTGTGTGTTGCAATACTTAGCTAAAATTACTACGTACAGAATACCGTAGTTTCATAGATATATGAATTTTGTTCTTTGTTTTTTTATGGATCACATCTGCGGTTAGGGACTTCATCGTTCGCATTTGGCATTTTTAACTTGCTGCTTTGAGTTAATGGTTCGCATTCACATGACTCTGTGAGTCGTGACATGGGCTAATTTTGTAGTGAGGTTAGGTCCGTGTGTTATTATGTAAGAATATTATGATGTGCAGTAGTCGTCTGATGCAATATCTTTGAATATAGAGTTACAGAATAAGGTTTTGTCACTTAATATTTTGTTTTCGGGTGGGTATTTAGTGTCGGACGGAATTTGTCTGCTCTGTTACGGGTTTGGGTAAATCAGTGGGGTTTAGGATAGGATTAGGAAGACTTTAATATGACTTCCATATTTAAGATTTTTCAGTTCTCTTTTAAAGTAAGAGGGCTGTGCCATGGGTAATTGCAGTTGTTATGATCATAGGAGCGGTTGCTAATATGTCAATTGCTAGTTTGCTGGAATTAAGCAGGCACTGAGCAGTATTTGCTAACCAGGGTAGAACCTTCATGACTTTATGAGATATTTTACCTCTCAGATGTTTAGAATTGCCTTTAATGAATTCGATATATTGGTAGGGTTCTCATAATTTTTACTGGTAAGAATTTGTATAGATAGTATCTTAGAGTTAGTGTACCTGATAGTGAGTTGATTGTGGAAATTCCAGTTAGCAACTTGGAATTGTTTCACATTTCTATCATATGACCTTTGCCCTAGTAGTTTTAATATTTCAGTAATAATATGGCACAGTGAGTAGACTAGTTACCTTTTTGGGTTGACTGTCGATATGACCGACTTAAGTAAGACACCACTTCCTCGCAGCAGAGCTGTACGGAATGTCTTCTATGAGCCTCAACTTATACAAGTTAGATATAGGGCCATCTATGGTAAGCCTGTAGGTTTCTACGCCTGCACTTTTATGAGAACATCCAGGGTTTTGGAGGGATGTCAGACAGGACGTCTACATATCGCTGTAGTTGCTGGGAGACATGTTTGGCGAAAAGGATTCGTGAGCGCCGCATTCCACATGGGCTTGTGCAGTCGCAAGCCATTCAGCATAGTTAGATTGCCAGGAATTCAGGACGCGAAGGAAACCATGGGCTTGCGCATTCGCAGGCCATTCAGCATAGCTGGATACCAAGAATGCAAGATTTTAAGTGTTGCATTCCATAAAAGAACTATTATTGGAATAACATCTGTTATGAGACATATAATTTTCATATCTAGTGCATATGTTTTGCTATGATTTTGGAGTTGGCCCTTACTGAACTTTCGATTGGACAGTTATCGTATCTGAGCGAGGACGTGTAGAAGTAGGTGGTCCGAGCTCCTATTAAGTCTTGATTCTCGTTGGACAACAGAAGAACTATGTGATGACCCGTCAGTGGTTCTCAAGGGAGGTGCATTAGAATTTGCTCAGTCGGATACAAGAGAACTATTTGATCATGGTCCGAGCACATGGAAACACCATGATAGGACATTGAACCAATGCACCAGAAGTGGCCAGGTTCCAGTGGGATATGTGCGTGTGTGTGCTATCTTCGATGAAATATTTATGAGAGGAACAGTGACTCTCACACGGAGACTGCCTCGAGCTGTAGTGGCTGATATGTGTTTTAGCCTGGTGTAGTGTTTAAAGAAACCGCCACTACGAAAATGCTTTATTTAAGGCCATAGAATTAAGTGAAAACACACATTGACATTTATATCTTTTCCAGACTTTAGAAGGAAAACCCCCTGGTTTGGAAGCAGTGAAACTGAACGATGTCCACATGGTGAATTTGGCCATTTGTGCATTTTTTATTTCTGTCTTGAATGTGTACATTCATTCCAGGTTTTTAATATAATGAAATGTTTCTTCCAACAGGAATCGGATATCGTTCTGGGAAGTGGACGAATATTTAGGAAGTGGTGTTTTTACTCTTACATATGATATGACATTTATTGTGGTCTTTATGACCTTATTCCTTTGCTTGATGACAAGGGGGTTATTCACTAATATTGCTTGGCATAGAATAATGACTATGCTTGTTTGTGAAAAAGTATTTCCTCTAGTTATGTTTTCCATTGATAAGGGGTGTGAATCACTCCATTTCATGACTGTAGCTTTTGCTGAGTTACTGTCGTTAAATTTGACAAAAAAGTCTAGTTTTGTAGATCAGTGTCTCACTACAGTAGGCCTTTGTGTAAAGACAGGTTTAGGAGAGAAGTTTTGACAAAAGAGAAGGGATTTGTTGACCTAAGGAAGAGCCACGGCTACCAGAGACATCTCAAGAAAAGTGAGATGTTTGATTCTATTCTTAAAACAGATACACCAAATAAAGATGGCCCTCAGAACCAGGGCTATTAACATATATAATATATATATATATATATATATATATATATATATATATATATATATATATATACATACATATATATGTATATATATACATATACATTCATATAATATATATAAATATATATACACATACATATATATACATACATGCATATATACATATACATACATATAAATATATATTAACATGTATAGATATATATAAATATATACATATACAAATATACACATGTATATATACATATATATGTATATATATACATATATATATACAATATACATACACATATATACATATACACATATACATATAGACATATATACATATATACATATACATATATAGACATATATGCATACACATATACATGTATATACATATACATATGTACATATATAGATACATACATATGTTGTATATTGTTATGATTCCCACATATCAAACATACCTAAGTATTTTTAAAAAATACAAACAAAGTCACAAATGACCAAGTCACAATAGGTGGAATGGCCGCATAAAGTGTACAGAAGATGGAATCAAGGAGGATAAGTAAAGCTGAAAATAAAGCCTTAATATTTAATACAAACTTTTTAGAAAAGTAATACTGAGCCTCTTGCAAAATACATTAAATAAACACAAAAATCAACCACACACAGGAAAACATCAGATAACAAACACACTTACAAATTAAGATAGACTAATTACACTTTAAAGAGGGGCCCTGAAAGTAATAGAATGTCGAAAAGACAGAATAACTAACTTATTACACACTAAACCAAAAATAAAATAAACTGCTTCCCTTAAGTGAGCTCTGAAACAGTAGTAGTGGCTAACGCAGCCTTCAAATCACGGGTCGAGGGGAATAATATATATTCTCTTGAGACCTTGCAAGCGTAAGAGAGGTCCCCCTGGCAAAGAAATAACTGGACAAGGTGCAGACTGATGAAATAATCACTTTTACGTCGCAAGACGATCAGCAGTTTTAGCGTCCGAGGGCAATCACACCTTACCAGTTGGCAGGGAGATTACATGGCAGTCTGACTGGACCAAGGGCGTGTGACGAAGATAAATCAAACTCCCAAAGGAGGACGGCAGCAGCAGCTGAAGAAAGGCAGGTATCGTAATCTGGGGATTAATCCAAGAATCAGGCAGGCTCTCTAATGATAATCGTCAGAAAACAACTCTCTCTGTCCTCGAGAAACAGAGCCGAATACAGCTCGGACAGCCAAAACCACGTGAAAATAAAACAAGCTCATTGTAATTAAAACTAAACAACAAGTCAGAAATGTCAGCAGGAGGAGGAAACAGGGTCATTACGTTCCAAAAAGAATAGTGCTGCCAAAGTGAAGCTATTCAAAACAAATCAATTTACGTAAAATTAAACACATACTACACCTCCTCACCCAACAAAAAAAAAAAAATTTTCCACAAGGAAATTTTCTACAAGTATTGAACTTAACTCATAACCCAAAAACCATATTAAAATGCTAATATCAAAAGCAAACATAGCAATTCAATCTATGAAATAAAACAGGGACAATAAGAAAAAATAAAGTCCAATGACAAGACTCAAAAAGTGATTGAGAATGCTTTATCATTGCCAGGCCAAAATAGATTAGATAATTGTGAAATTTTTGTACCACTTTCAATACAGTCAATAGATATCAAATCTTAACCTTAATATTATGACTTAAAACTAATACAACTAAATAATTTATAGTGACCACACCAAAAATAACATCAGTATCAACATATGAAAAATATGGTAATATCCCCATGAACTCACAAGTGGGCAGTTAGGCACAGGTTAGCAGAGCATCAATATTAACAAGACTAACCTATTACTGAACTAAACCTGAATGACAAACAACCAAAAATATAAATCGACCACAATGGGGCTAGTGTTACCTCAACCAAGGTCACCACTCATACACCAGCCTGTAGCGCCTAAAAAACGGCCGTGCTACAGACCCGTGAGCCCGTGACCTGGCTAAATTATTGTGAAAACACAAATATCAGTTAAACAAAAATAAGGACCAAAACCTTAGTAGATCAAATATTGCAACTTAGTCTAGGTCTGCTCATACCAGCCTGTGACGCCTAAAAACAGCTGTGTTGTACTGCAGACCCATGAGCCGTGACCTATCTAAGCTGTAAAAGAAAAAAAGAATTAATGTGGACCATTGGCATAAATAAGAACAGGGACATAACAATTATGATTAATGATTCATAAAAACTAACCATCAATCACCAAAAAAAAAAAAAAAAAAAACGTAACACACTGTTCACATATCCATGATTTTACGACACACTCAATATTGTGGCCCTTCACAACACCTTCCAATAATGCCTCTTTTCACTCCAGAGAGCGTCCTTACTCAACACTGTTTGTTTTTGCAACTCACCGAGTTTCAAAGAGCGTCTTTTCACTTCACTTCACTCAGTTTTAGTGCCTCTACACTTCAGAGAGCGTCCTCACACTAAACGGGTTTGGGTCTTAAATACACACATCATTAATGGACATAAACAAGACAATGGTAACACCTTAAAATTAACCTGGACATACACAAGACAATGGTAACACCTTAAATTAGCCTCCACCAATAATAACAAATACTAAAGTAAGCAAATCAAAAGTACCATAACCACTCTTAATCCAAGACGACACCGAAGAAAAACAAATCGACATTTAACATCTTAATCTTGATATGACTAATTATTTCATAAACAAAAACACCTGACTACAACATTATTACAACACACCTGAAACCTGTACATTCAATAGAATTTATAGGATTAATCAAATCCAATTAATATAAGTATACAAAACAACTTTTGAAGAACAAAAGGTTTTTCTCAAATCAACCTATCGATCAGTCACTGATGCGTGACAGCACTACAACATTTCAACATGCACTTTGCCTGGAATGTGTGAACTAAAAATTCCATTTCCTGGGCAGAGGCTCCAACATCAACCGTTGATTTTTATTCTAAACCTGTTCAAGAAAACCAACGGATTATGATCCGTTAATATTTTAATCAGGTCCCTGTGAGATAAATACGCGAAAATGATTTACAGCTAAAATTAATCCCAAAGTCTCTTTCTCTACAGTCAGTATTTCCGTTGTGCCGGGATAACTTTTGGAGAAATAGGCAACAGGATGAGAGATACTCCATGAGCATCTTCCTGCCCAACAAAACTGCTCAACAGCATGCTCTGCTGTCAGTAGCAAGCCTTGAAAAGAACGTCAAATCAGGGCTTTCAAAATGAGGAAATTCATTAGGACCTGCTTTAGCTTTTCAAGGCATTTTTGGGCATCAGCTTATTCCATACAAAGTCACATTCTTGCATCAATAAATTAGTCCGGGGGCTCCAGCGATATCAGAAAAATTCTTAACAAATCTACGGTAATACCCTACTAAACCAGGAATTTTCTGACATCCTGCGACACTTCGACATTTCAATATGTCTAATAGAGTCTACGTTTACCTGTTTCGGAGCCACTTTTCCCAAATCCTACTTCGTGACCCAAATATACAACCTTTTTGCTTTGGCAAACTCACTCTTTTAGGTTTATAACCAAACCAGCTTTCTAAGTACCTGAAATAAAAAGCCTTATGCTGCGTTTAGATGAATTGTCTGATCATCACTATAAATTACGATATCATCAATATGAAACAACACCCCTCTAAACCTTGGACCAAAGTATTCATTAACCTTTGAAAGGTCGCAGCGGCATTCTTCATCCCAAAAGGCATTACTTTACATTGGTAGAGTCCTCGATGCGTTACAAACGCTGACAAATCCCGTGCCCGTTTGGACAGCGGAACTTGCCAATACCCCTTCAACAAATCAAATTTAGTTATATATTTTGAATTCCTATCCTGTCAATACAATCCTCTATCTGGAGTAGGGTAACTATCAGGCTTTGTGACCTCGTTGACTTTGCGGTAATAAAAAAGCCTGGAATTGACCATCTGTTTCTTTACCAAAACAACAGGTGAAGACCACGGCTGTTGCTGGGTTCGATCAGCCGTGTCGTAACATATAATCAACCTCTTTATCCACAACATCATTTTTAAGTAAGATTTAACCTGTAAGGGGATTGTTTTACCGGGTTGCGTTACCACATCCACATCATGTTCAAGCACAGTGGTCTGTCCTGGAACATCCAGAAAATAAATCCTAATAATAAAAACTAACTTTTTCAAAAGATCCTGTTCTACTAAATTCAAATGTGAAACCATTTCTGAAAAAAATTTTCAGAATGTTCATTATCATTGAGCCATTCGGCACCATCAAAACAATCATCATCAAAATTACTCGTCTGGAAAAGAAAAGAGAATTAATATCGTACACTTTGTAGTATCACCAACTAATGCCACACGGGAATAACTTTGTCGACCTTTTATACGCTTTTAACATATTTATGTGACACCAACTGGTAGGGTCTCTCCTTTCAGGAGTTTCAACTAAATAATTAACATCACTTACTTTCTTTAAAATTTTCCACGGTCCTGAAAATGAAGCTTTTAAAGGGTTTCCTGGAATGGGAAGCAATACCAAAACATTATCACCCACTACAAAGTACGCTCCTTGGTCTTTCGGTCAAGTATTTCATTTTCTTTTGGCTACACAATAAATTTTCACCAACAAACTTCCAAGCCTTCGTTAATTTATCGCAAATTATAACATAATCTAATAAGTCCTTATCAGGGCGTCCCCCTCCCAAGATCACGAACCACATCAATGGACCACGCACACAATGACCAAAAATAAAGGCTGAAAGGTGAAAATCACAAAGACTGACTCGCTTTTAATAAAATGCAAATAATAAATAAGGTAGTTCCTTATCCCATTCAGAACCATTAACAAACAATATTTTTTTATCATAGACTTCATGGTTTGATGAAATCGTTCCAAAAGCCTTGACTTTCGGGGTGGTATGGAAGAAGTCACATGTTTAATTTTAATTCAGTATCTTCTCCTAAATAATTTACTCAGAAAAATTAGACCCACAATCGGACTGAATTACTTGGGCATTCGAACCTGGTGAAAAATTCAATTAATACTTCAACAATTTTAACAGATTTTACATTTCATTAGTGGTATTGCCTCAGGATATCAGACATTCTATCCATGGTGTTAAAATATACTGATTGCCACCACGATTTTTCGGCGAAGGACCAGCCGTCAATAATTACCTCTCTGAACGGTTCAGAAACAGAATAGGATGTAATGAATTGCTTTTGGAATTGGCTGATTAGGCTTCCCGACCTTTGACATGCATCACCAACTATTTACAAATTTTTAACATCATCTTCATCTTGGGCCACAAAATAATTTTCACACAATTTACGAGTGGTTTAAAAAACACCAAAATGACCAGCAAATATTTCATGAGCCAATGTCATTAACTCCTTTCGATAAACAAAAGGAACCACAATCTGTTTAACAATTTCACAACCTGTGTTAATGGCATCAAAAAGATCTACTTATTCTATACAAATATTATTAACTTATCTTAAATCGAGAGGGACCGTCAAATCCGTAATTTCGCCAATTTGAACTAGCGGGTCTTTAAATCTGCTTTTTCTGAGCTGTAATAAGTTCCTTAGTAGTCCAGTGAGTTTATTATCCAACACACCACTATCTATAACTAAGCTTTCACTACGATCTAAACTACTCACGATCAACATCAACTACCAACTCGGCCAGTCCCAGCACTACTAGCCTTCGATCAGTGACTGGTATTTCATTACCGGAACTTAGCCACAATGAGAAAGTTTTTATTTATTAGGGCGACATCATTCCCTAACACCAAATCCACATCTTTAATGGAAATTTATCAATAATGGCCAGTTTAAATAACCTGAAAAAGACGGGCATGATAAATAAAACTCTCTAACTGGGTAAGACCTGACCGTATCTGGAAAACCACTTAACAAAACATATTCCTTATTTGAACATTCCAATCAATAGGTAAGGATTCTCTGAGAATTAAAGACTGAGCAGCCCCAAGTGTCACGCAAAATTTTAACCTTTCTTTGCTCAGTCGAAGATTCCCAAGAGCGAACAAAACCATCAGACAAAATTTCGAAAAGGAGTTGTTGACTTATTGCCTAGTCACTGATTATTGGGGATGCAGCCACTGACTCGTTCTCATTCCACTACGAATGGCCATTACCGGACGTCTTTCAGGTCGCTGTGACCTTTTAAATACACCCAACACATGCTCTTGATGTGTCCTTCTTATCACAGAAGAAACAAGTCAAAGTTTTCCAACTTCTCCGGGTTATCTGGCCAGATGCTGCCTATTATAGCTGTTAACAGGAGTAGTACAGAACCATATAGGTCAACATTGGAGAGCACCAATATACCTGTTCTGATTACTGCTCTGTTAGCTCTCCTGCTCAAGATTTCATTTCTGGGTACTTCCCTATCACATTTTTATGAGAGGAGGTACTCATCACTTACCAGTGCCACCTCCTGCTAAAGTTTCTAATTTAACTCTTCGAGGGTGTACCTTCACCTCATTAGGCCTGGACCTTTTAAAGCTCCTCGAAAAGCCAAATCCAATTCTTTTAATTTCTCAAGTCTGTCACCTCCCTTGAGCTTTAACCAGTCGCCAACCAAATTGCTCTTTAGCCTAAGCGAACTCTACAAAAGTCTGCCTCTTTCCTTCTGTAAATTACGGAGAAGCGTTGTCAGTGCTTCCGGTACCAGCTCGTAAGCCTTCGAAACTATAAGCCTTTACAGAATCATAATCACGAGAACAGATCTTCGTCCAAGGTAACGTAAACTTTTCTGGGCACTTACCTAACAATTTACTCTCTGAGATAAGAGTGGTCCAATACTCTTTTGGCCACTCCAACCTTGAAACTATTCTCAAATGAAACAAAAAACTCTGCCACGTTAACTTCCACCGAAAATTTGGGACTAATTTTAGAGCTTCAGTTAGATTAATACAAGGCATGCAGACACATTATGTTGGGAAGAAGAAAGAACCCTATTACTCAATGCTTGCATAACAAGTTCATTGCTGCCTCTTTCTCTCTCTCTCTCCTCAGCCTTCAACCTTTGGAGATCTATTTCCATTCTTTCAACTGAATCTGCTATCTAAAATTTCTACTGACACCGCCCTCCACCTGCTGATCTCCTGGTTTACCTTCTGCCTTCATCACCTTAACCTTTTCATAAACATTTAAGCAACAAGCCCTTCTAACAGACCCAGGATTTTCAGTTCAACAAACCCTGCTGCCTCTCTAAATCAGGCTTATTCAAGTCTCTGTAACCTGTCCCTGCCACCCCTCTCCACTCAAGAGCTCGGGATATTCAAATCAGCCATAGTAAATTAGTACACCCCAGTAAATATATAAATGTATCTCTAAAATATACCCAAAAACAAACCAATACACTGAACACCAATAACACACAAATATCCTACGGTCAAGAAAAAAAAAAAAATTATAAACACCGATCCAACACAAGAATATAGGAGAGAAGTGTTACATGCTGCAAACACCCCAAGGAATCCCTCTATACACTCTAGTGACTACAGGATCCGACAAATCTAGCAAGGTCATAAATGTTATGGGCCACATACATCAAGCACCTAAGTATTTTAAAAATACAAACAAAGTCACAAACAAACCAGTCTAATAGGTGGAATGGCCGCATAAGAGTGTACAGAGATGGAATCAAGGAGGAGGATATAAAACCTTAATATTTAATACAAACTTTTAGAAAGAAATGACCACTGAGCCTCTTACAAAATACATTAAATAAACACAAAAATCAACCACACACTGAAAACATCGAATAACAAACACACTTACACCAAATTAAGATAGACTATACAATTACACTTTAAAGAGAGGGGGCCTGAAAACAATAGAATGTCGAAAAGACAGAATAACCTAACTTATTACACACTAAACCAAAAATAAAATAGCTGCTTCCTTAAGTGACTCTGAAACATTAGTAGTAGCTAATCAGCCAAATCACGGGTCGAGGGGAATAATATATATTCTCTTGAGACCTTACCAAACGTAAGAGAGGTCCCCCTGGCAAGGAAATAACTGGACAAAGGGTGCAGACTGATGAAATAATCACTTTTACGTCGCAAGACGATCAACGGACACAGCCGTCCAAGCACTTAGATACCAGGTTTGATTTAAAGAACAGACACTGGATACCTGGGGTCACCATATATAAATGGTGCACTAGACTCCGGACAAGCACTTAGATATCAGGTTTGATTTGAAGAACAGACACTGACACTTGTCAATATATATATATATATATATATATATATATATATATATATATATATTTATATATATATATATATATATATGTTATATATATATATATATATATATATATATATTATAAGTATACAGTATATGTCTTGACTGACACAACACAGTGGAGAACTATGTGCTGCTCCTGACAGTGGCACTCCTGCTTGCAAGCATTTGGGTCTGTCACAATTCAACCACATGAAAAACAGCATGATCATCATTGAACCAATGCGCCAGAAGTGCCCAGGTTCCGGTGGGGGTCTCCTATGTATTATGCAACAGCATTCACAGGGAGACTGCCTGGCCTTGGGTGGCTGATATGTGCTTTTTAGCCAGTAGCAAGCTTAAAGAAAACCACCACTCTGAAGATACATTTTTCTGGGCCATAGTAAAAGTGGTAAATCGCCAGTGACATTTATATCTTTTCCAGACTTTAGAGGGAAAACCTATGAAACTGATCGATGTCTACATAATGAATTTTCCCATTTAATGCTCCATTAGATATTTTTTGTTTTGAATATTCATGGCTTTTAACCCATTTCAGGTTTTAATATATTGATATGTTTCTTTCAACAGGAATTTTGGGTTTGTCTTGTGAGGATGAACATACAATATTTGGAAGTGGTGTTTTCTTTTACATACTATATGACATTTATTGTGGTCTAGAATAATTATGACCTTATTACTTTATTTGTTGACCAGGGTGTTAGTCACACTAGTATCGGCTGGTTTAGAATTGATAACCTGAATGTTTGTGTAACAGCTTTCCCTCAAGTGATGAATTCATTTGTATGGATGAATTCACTCCATTTCTTGATGAATTCCACCCCCAAATGAAAATCACTTTTGTTCCCTTAAACAAAGACCTTGAATTAAACATTTATACAAAACTAGACTTTATTTGCAATGATTAAAGTGATTCAGCAAAAAGCCACCATCCATTTCATGATGGTAGCTTTTGCTGAATCACTTTAATCACTTTCGTTAAATTTGCAAATACAGTCTAGTTTTGTATGTCAGTGTTTAATTCCAGTAGGCCTTTGTTTAAGAATAAGTTCAGTGAGAGAAGACGAAGAGAGAGAAGGAATTTGCTGAACCAGGGAGCCACTGCCACCAGAGACGTCTTAGGAGAGTAAGATAATTGATTCTGTTCTTAAAACAGATACAGCAATAAAAGATGGCCCCATTTGACATGGGGATAGGGTCATTTAACAATGGTGGCAGCGGTGTTAGACATGGATAGATAAATAGATAGTTAGATATGCTTCCGGAGAGACATATTTTAGTAACTACTGGTATTGCATCTCAGAATAGGATTTTGATTGTTCAGCAGTTCAGGCTAGTGAGATGTTGTTTAGAGACACACTCGAGTCAGTTTTTTCTCGAGCGCGACTCTGTGTGTGTGTTTAATGATGCGTCACAGGGAGCAA